>NC_060953.1:52092078-52154587 GCF_022045245.1 Lucilia cuprina | reverse complement strand
CTATCTACCTATCTATCTATCTATCTATCTATCTATCTATCTATCTATCTATCTATCTATCTATCTATCTATCTATATAACTAACTAACTAGTTGATAATGTTAGTAAAAGCACCAACATACAGCGAAAAGATTATTATTACCTTAAAAACATATCGCTGAAGTCTTTTATATGGTTTTTTCGAAAAAATGCTACAGAAGTTGGCAACTCTATTCACATATGATAAATGATACTTTAACCATTTAAATTCATTTAAAAACCATAAAACATTTATTTTTTAATGTTTTAAACAATTAATAAATTAATTCTTTTCTTTTGTATTTTTTCGATTCGTTTTTTGATTTTATGACAAATGCGCCATTTGAAACACCACAAAAAAAGAAATTAACAAAAATATCACATTGCAACCAAATTTATTATTAAAATTCATTATATGTTCATTTATTTAAACAATAATATACCAACACACGAACTCGCACTCTTAAAAAAAAAAAAAACAAGTAAGAAATTATAGTCGAGCGAGGTCGACCTAATAATACCTTACACCCGTTACAACTAGGCTAGGTGAAATAATACATCGATCTTAATCATTTCCAATAGGCTTTGTCCTTGGCACAGGAATGTCGAGAGTTTAAACGGGAGCACCTACCTTAACGGCCTTATCTTACGGTGGTCTTTTTCATCCACTGGGTAGACTTGAGAACTATCTACCATCGCCCCTTTGTTCTTCAATGAAGAACGTAGGTGGCAATTTTTGTACATTGGTACTGACCGGTCTATGCTCAAGTACTTTGCTGGAGTACTCGAGCTATCTAATCTCTTGGATTGGATAGCCTCTGTTGATTCGGCAACAGCACCTAGAGACGTAACCGGTAGACCGAAGTACGATCCATCAATAAGCTATTGGACATTGATCTTACTCACAGGGACACACTGTGGTAATTCTGATATGAACAGAGTAAACTCTGAACATATTTGGACAAGGAAGGAAAATTCAATGGTATCAAATGTATACGATACCTTTCATCCATCATCATTCAACCCAGCACACATCTCATTCATACGACACATTCATCATAAAAGAAAAACATACGATACATTCATTAGGTAGACGGGTGGAGTAAGACCCGCCGAACCTAACATTCATCCCGTACCATATACAATTAATACCAACTCATTTCCAACGCTTAGTCCCACATTCACTCCATCTGTGGGGTATCTGTTGTTCTCGGCAACAGCACCGAACTTATCCCGAAATACTGACTATTATCATGCATCAGTCTTTTAACCGCCACTTACTCTCCCCTCGAATTTGGGTTTAAACCACAGACACTACGTGGATCCCGAAGGAACCTCAACGAACTGACCAGACAGGATATAGTCCTGCGGGCAACTGGCCACTGGTAGTACCAAATTGTGCGGTGCTCTGGTCTGACCTCTGTCAATCTATGCAAGGACTAAGCCAAGCAGTAGACTGTAACCAATTTTTCAGTCCCGGCCAGACTGGAGGTATTGGCCACCTCTTTATACACCGGGATTGCAATAACACCAAGTCGGAGGTCTCGTCAAGGTAACATGCCCCCGGGGGGAACGTCTTTGGGACAATAGAAGATCATGTTTATCGTATTGTCTTCAAAATTGCGACCTATAGTTTGACGCAAGGTTTACATGGAAGGACAGACGGACCTAGCAAAATCGACTCAGAAAGTATTTTAAGGTGGGTATATAAGCAATACTATTGTGCGACACAAACATTAGCACAAAATCAATATACCCTATCCACCTATAACAAATCAGATTTATTTACACTTTTTTAAAGAAAGAAAAAATTTAAAAAAAATATTAAATTCATACCAAAGTGTGAAAATGCATTTACATTTTTAATCATTATAAAAAGTTTTTAGTGTAAATATGACTACCAAGTTCGAACTCTGTTTCAACCATTCAAGCAACAGTGCTGATCCATAACTAATTTGCATACAAAGATACTTGAGCGTTACTATATAACAACAACCGAACAAACACTCACAGTACCTTAAGTTTATAAACGTTTTCATGAAATTTTATAATGAGTTTTTTTAACAGTCTTTCAGTAAGTGATGGCCCGTTTGTCTGTCTGTCTGTTCACATTTGTAAACTTACAAATTAAATGTGTCAATATTTTGTCATTGTATTATTTTTAGTACAAGTAAGTAAGTATTATTATTATTTTTATTATTTTGTCTGAATATTTTTTTCAGTTCCTTTGTTTGCAAATGTTAATGAACCGTATCATAGTCAAAATATTGTCTGTTATGGTACCTGGCAGCCCCATTTCGGGTATCTCCCCCTAAAAAGCATATTTTATGTTTAATTTATTATTAAATATTCAGAGTCATATGAGTTCATAAATATGTGTGAAAATGACACTTTAATGTATTCAGAAAATTTCCGTTAAAAATTTAAATTTTCTATAATTTTTGGCTGCTAGTGGAAATACTATCGTTTTTTTTTTCTTCTTTTGACGTATCAGTAGATATGTGTAATTGTGTGAAAAAATAAATTTATTATTCATTTACTAAGTGAATTTGTTTACCTTCTGTAGATGTGATGTTAATTGACTTCCAAAGAAGCGGAAAGAATCCAATTCGATTTAAAATTAATGGTATATGTATACTCTGCACCAATTTAGTTGGGAGGGTATATTGGGTTTGTGCTGATGTTTGTAACGTACAATAATACAAATCGGCTTAGAACCATTTTCTGAGTCGATTTAGCTATGTCCGTCCGTCTGTCTGTCTGTCGATGTAAGACTTGTAATCATGGATTCATACAAAAGTTTGGATATTGAGTACCTCCTTAAGAATTGAAATCTTCATTAAAAATGCATATCAGTAAATTTCACTGAGACGTTATGAAAGTAAATATTATTGTTCAGATTATGAATGAATCCTGACACCAAAGATAAACTAGCCTAACGCTAAGGATATCAAATCATTTTCAAAGTCGATTTAGCTATTTCCGTCCGTCCGTCCGTCGATGTAAACCTTGTAACCAAACTACAGATCACAATTTTGGAGATAATTCAATGAAATTTGGCACATGATCTTCTATGGTGTCTACGATACGAAGCCTTTTGAAAATAATTACGATCGGTCATAACCGAAAGGTCACAATTTTTAACATAATTGAATGAAATTAAGCACATACTCTTCTCTCTCTCATGCATATCAATAAATGCTTCTCGAGCTCGAATTATGGATGAATGTTGTAGAAATATATTTTGTTTCATCAAAAGGTCATATATACCATTTGAAAATAATTACGATCGGTCATAACCGAAAGGTCACAATTTTTAACATAATTGAATGAAATTTAGCACATACTCTTCTCTCTCTCTCTCTCTCTCTCTCATGCATATCAATAAATGCTTCTCGAGCTCGGATTATGGATGAATGTTGTGGAAATATATTTTGTTTCATCAAAAGGTCATATATACCATGAGCAGAAAGCGCTATAACTATTTCATTACAGAGAAAGATGTAGTGTAGTATTGCCTTATTTTCCAGATCCAATATCCAATATTGGATTAATTAGTTCTTAGTCTACCAATTTTAGCTGTTCTTTTTGCGTGGAATCAATATGTTGCAAGAAAAATAGAAAAACGCAAAGCCAATGGCAGAGTCATAACTTAATTATGATCTTCATTAGATCTGGTTGTTCTTTTTGGAAAGTAATGCTTATCTTCTTAGCATCATATATTCGTCTGTTCGTCTATACTGGTCTTGTTATTCACTGATATCACGCTTTCATATAAGAGATCTCGCCATCTTAATCATATAGGTCCTAGAACTCTGCATGCTTTTTGTTTAAGACCTTAGGAAGTAACAGGATGTTTTGTGATTTAAATAAAATTGTGGAAAACACAAAATTCTCCTTCCCCGTCGGCCAGTTCTACGCACCGAAATGATCATAATATTATCGGTCAAGGGTTATTAATAATTTTTACCTACGGAACATCGTCTTGAAGTTTCGTAACCTGTTGGTCCGTGTCAGAATCAAAATCAATTCCGGATTATGATTTTTCACAGTTTGCCGAAAGCGGCTGCACCATATGTCCATCCAAATATAGTACAACGCTTTTTTTGGCTGATGTAAGCTCGGGAACTGCTCTGGTAAACTATCATTTTTTGATCGCCTAACGGCATCGATGCCTAACGACGTACAAATTGAGACGTTATGAAAGTAAACACATTATGGAAGAATACCGACACCAAAGATAAACTAGCTTAACGCTAAGGATATCGAATCATTTTCAAAGTCGATTAAACAATGTCCGTCCGTCGATGTAAACCTTGTAATCAAACTACAGATCGCAATTTTGGAGATAATTCAATGAAATTTGGCACATGATCTTCTATGGTACCGTAGACGAAGCCTTTTGAAAATAATTACGATTGGTCACAACCGAAAGGTCACATCCTAGATCTCTGTAATGTCTACATTCAACCAGGCTACCGTTCCAATATTAGGACCCTATTAGACGGTGATATGCCTAGTCCTTGTAAACTTCCACAAGTACCATCAACTATTGACTAGGGGAAGACAAGAGAGGCGCATCAATGGCGGCGGAATAAATCGACGAATCTACCTTCTGCACTTTGAGTAATGGATCAGTTGCTATTGTGAATTAAATTTGAACCCAAATCGAACGGATTAACCTCATTCCTTACTGTCACTAAGCAATAAGGGGAATTTGAACCTAAATCGCAGAGTGGCAGTATGCGAAATGTTTGTGATTCCAGAAATTAGGATTAAAGTCCATTGGTTCTTCTCCATTCTTGATTCATCTCCATACTAATAAAAACTAAATCACGGGAGGAGAGAGAAAAAACTAGAATTCAAACAATCTCTGAATCCTAAATAAAGTCGCAATCAGACAACAAAAACATTGAACTATAAGGAAAATTGTCCAAATTATTCCGAAAATATGGTAAATTTGAGATCAAAAACAATAAAGAATGAAACGATCAGCAACTCTATTTGCCTGCCTACACGTATTTGCAATCTCGGACGAGGGCGCAATATATCTTTTAGGCAACAATGAATTTATATCATTTACGTTATTTTGCGATCATTTTTATAACACAAACAGAAAACCCACAAAATTTTGTCAATGATATGATGAAATGCTATACAAGATTCTTATCCGACACACAAATACCAACAATTGCAGGATTAAAACACCGTTTGTTTTCAAATTCTCTAAATATGGCCGCGCATTTTGTACACCTTTTGCTAAACCATATTGGAAAACGAACTGCACAGCTGCCAATTAAAGCAACATCAAAGAAAAAGGAAAAAAACAACAACAAACACACAAGCAACATCCACCAAAATTACAAAATATAAAAAAAAATTATATATAATTTTATAGCGTCAAATAATTTGTACACTATATAATATATATAGTTTTTTTTTTGTTAACAACAAAATAGTGGATTTTTAAACACTCTCTTGGATTAATTACCACATTTTGGCTATAAATGTTTATGATTCCACCTGCCAAACATGACGAAGCCAATATCAGAAGAAAAATAAAAAAATATGGAAACAACATACACACGAGTTGAGAACCATTGTACAAAAGAAAAAAACGCCATTAAAACGATAGCTAAAAGTAGCATATGGTATATACGATCGTTTATTTTCAATATAATGATCATATACATACAACACCTCATGATCATATTGATCGTTATTACGATCCTCAGACACTTAGTAGTACATTTAAAGAATTCATAAAAGTACTTTGTATTTATAGACAAGAAGCATGATGATTACGAAAATTTTTTTTTTTTGAAATAAAGAAACAGACACAGACCACCATCATTGAAGATGATAATTTTCAAAAAAAAATATTTTTTTTTAAATAAAAATGAAGATTAACAACAACATCCATAACCATCCATCTATCCCAAAAAGGAGTGCAAGAAATATTAACAAACAACCAAAAAGGGTTTGTATTCTTTTTTTTTTTTTTTTTTTTGCTTCTCTCCTTTACTTCGCTTTATTATTGTTGATCTTGGGAAATAGAATTACAGAAAACCAGTAACGCCATTGAGCGTTAAAACTCATAATAAAAGTAGCAGAAGGAGGAGCTAAAAAAACAAAACAGAAGCGTGTTGGAAGTCAACAGCCACAAGCGTCAAGATCAGCACTTCACAATGAGTGTGATTTTCAAAATGGAGACTTAAATAAGACTTAGAAAAAAAAGAAAAATGTTAATGTGAGAGCATGAGAGTAAGAGAATAATGTTTTGAAACGAGTTTGATCATCGAGATTTTATGAGTTGTAAAACTGAGTGAGAATTTAAGTTTGAAAGAATTGGTACTTAATTGTGAAAAGGTACTTTTTTAAAATGTTTGTTTTTTTTCAAAACGCTTTAATAAAGAAAACCGATCTTCCACCACACATAACTGCTTGCTGATCTTTCGAAACTTGCAAAGAAGCAAAACGCAAATTTGTGCATTTTTGGCGTTCACCTACTATTCGCGAAATTCGCCTTAAAGTGCGGACTCTGACTTCTCCTATACTCATTTCCTTTATTATATTTTTTGCTACGATCTTAGTAATCTCTGGTCAGTTCTATCATCCGTATCTATAAGATAATCATTTCAAAATTTCAAAACATTAAAATGTAGTGCTGCTTCAAGACCAAGATCATTCATTCGATCTTCTTGCTTCCTTGTTAGAGATCTACATTAATTTTCATTTATGTTGAGGTTATATTGACCAAACGATTGGTCTCTTCGTCAAGATCATTCATTCGATCATGATTTGATGTTTCCCAACTTCTACTCTGAAACACTAAAGAACGATGAAGCTCATTCATATGCCTTCACTGTACGTCTTTCGATCTAGGTGATCACTGATCATGTCTATTTGTTGATCTGCCAAACCTTAAAAAACATCAAAATACCTATATTTGTGCTTCTATACTTTTCGCATTCCCTACCAAACACTTAATCCACATGAATTCAATTCTCGTTTAGTTTTCATTGATCCATCGCTCGATCTGTTCGCTTAAAGTATATATTTCTCCATATTCTTCCTGGAGACAGTAGAAAGGGACCCATGCTTTGCATACGTTTACAAACTTTTTGGTTTATTTGTTTATTATATCTGTGATCTTTGCCCAATTCTACCATCCATTTCTGATCAGTGATCTCTACATCTTTAAAATGATCTATCGATTCATCACGTTTACTTCTTCCTTGATACACTAGGGAGTATGTTTTGCATAAGGTTATAAATCATTTGACTGCTTCTCACTTTGTCTCAGTCTTCTTTCAATTTTGGCGATCTTCAATGTTTGCTGATCTTCTCCAACTTCAACGTATAGGCTTCGAACTAAATAAGTTGTATTGGAACATAAATCTATCCTCCAATTTATATGAGAATTGGTTCTTATATAAAGCTTGACGATCATTACAACAAGATCAATCCCTCTTTATATAAATACTTTAAATTTACCTCTAAATGTGTAAAAATCTGGGTACTTTCATATATTTTTCTTGAGAAAAAAGTACTCAATTAGAAACTAAGATTCTCCAAAGTACTCATCACCCATTTCAGAGCTAAACTCAAGAGTATTGAAAAAAGATAATACAACAAAAAACTCTCTCTCTCCCATTATTTGGTTATAAAGAAAAATTTCAACCAATCAAAAACGCCAAAACAATCTTTAAAAACTCGCTATGCATGATAAGAATTCATAGATCTACAATTCTTCCGAAAAAAACAGCTGGATTTGGTAACAGAAAAACAACAACACACAATTCAGAAACGATCTTATAAGAGTTGTAGGCCAGCAGGTAGACCTACATACACGTACATGGAAAACATGATCGTATACACAAATAAACAAACTGATCTTTGCGATGCAACAATAACAACCAGAAAACAACCAACAGTCAACCAGTCAAACCAAACAACCAACCTAAAAATCGATCGTTTATTTTGTTTTCTGTTCAATTATTGTTGTTATTGTTTTCACTTTTGGATTCCCTACATAGCAGATGATGATCGTCGTCGTCGTCATCGTCATCATCGTACTACTACTACTGCTACTACTGCTGATGATGATGATAATAATGATGATCATTCATATAAACGAATAAATTTTTGTCACAACCATAAAAAATATCTATTCAGTTGAAATACAAACTTTGTTAAGCCAGCACCATAAAACGTTTTTAATTTAACAAAAAATAAAAAGTTAAAGCCGTCGGTGAATTAGTTTATATTATAGTTTTCGTTAATCCACTAGCTTCTACTACTGCTACGTAAATGTTGTATTAACTTTAGCAATTATCATTGATCTAATTTAATTAACACCCACTCATTATGTTAGAAAAAAAAATAACAAAGTTAAAAAAAGCTTAAATTGAGAAAAAAATTAGTTTAAATAAACTACAACAAAAGAAAATACATATACAAAATAAATATAAAATTAATGAAAAATATGCAAATTTTATATTTTTAAAAATAATTTGCATAAATTATTTATTTTTTTTTTTCTATCTTAAATAAAGGAAAAGTCATAAATAATAAAACAAAAATTAAGCCAAAAAAAATCCATATTCATGTTTTAGACAACAAAAAAAAAATAAAATAAAAATTGTTATTGTTAAATTTGATCAAGTGAATAAAAGTGGAGTGCGTTGGTTGTATTTGTTATGAATGAAAAAGTGAGTGATACATTTAACACTTCCGACGCCTACGTATGTGCTAAAAAAATTTTGTTGTTAGAAGACAAATTAAAGTAAATAGTTGTTATTTTATAGCAACATTTTGCTGGGTTCTCTTTTACTAAACGCGTTCGCATAATTGGCAATGCTGAACTTGTTTACGTGTGTATTATTGCCGTCTTTACTCAATAATTAATTAAATTGCTGAATATAAACCACAAAAAATAACCGGCCACCTGTTAAGTTTTCTTAGCTTTAAACAAAATGATTACCATGAATGAATTGGTAGATTTGCGTATGCAACAGCATATTGCACATGAAATCTATCGTCAACAGATCATGCAAAGGATACCGGGTGAGTAAATTTAATATTTCAAATATTTAAAGTAAATGTCTACTGAAATAAATCTATACACCGAGGGAAAACATAAATATAAATGTCTGGTATTAAATTTACACCAAAGTGTTCATAATTTTTCAATAACATCCGTTATCAAAGTATATAATACTTACATGCATACGTACGATATTCTTAGGTTTATACACATCTGTTCTCTAAATGTTAAAAAACGTGTTAAGCTCATTATTGACAACGAATTGTTGGTGACAACGCATGTTTGTTACCAGGCGAATACATTTCTTTTTCCCTCTGTGTAACTAAGTATTAAGAAGTTATATTTGTTTCATATTTCCAAAATTCTAACGTTTGATAAGTCGAAATAATCCAAAGTTTCACTTTATCTCTTACGACAGTTGTTATTGAACAATTATTGAATCGTTCTTGATCCGATCTAACGACTTAGTTGGTTTTCAAATTTTCCGATTTCAAATTTTAATCGGTTTTACTATATCTTCAACGATCTCCAGTCGTTAACAACTTTGAAAGCTCTTAAAAAGTTGTCAACATAATCATCCGATGCACCTATTCCAATACACAGTTTCACGGTTTTCGCCAAATTTGTAGTTAGTTTGACGATCATTAGTCGACTGGAAATTGTATCGCTATCAAATGTGATCATGTCCTTAATAACCATGTTCGCCTGCATTTAATTTTAAAGATTCCAGTTTTACGGTAGTTGAACTTAGTTTAACGATCAAATTTTAATCGATTTTATTACATATTCAACGATCTTCAATCGTTATAAACTTCGATCTCTCTTAGACAAACATTACAAAGGTATCGTATTAGTTGTCAACATAATCAGTCGATACACCTATTCCAATACACAGTTTCACGGGCTTCGCTAAATCTGTAGTTAGTTTGACGATCATTAGTCAACTGGAAATTAAATCGCTCTCAAAGAGAAGGTTCTCGAGAAACTCATTAATATTGCAAACAAGTTGTGATCATGTCCTCGAAAAGCATGTTCACCGGCATTTCATTCCAAAGATTCCGGTTTTACGGTAGTTAAACCCAGTTTAACTATCACATTTTAAATAATCACCAAATACGCCTAATCTAATACACAGTTTTACAGGTTTCGCTAAATCTGTAGTTATTTTGACGATATTTAGTTGACCTGAAATTGTATCGCTCTCAAAGCAAAGGTTCTCGAGAAACTTTTGATTATTGGGAACAAGATGTGAACATGTCCTCAATAACCATATTCGCCTGCGTTTCATTTCTAAGATTTCTGTTTTACGGCAGTTGAACCTAGTTTAACGATCAAATTTTAATCGATGTTACCACATCTGTAACGATCTTCAGTCGTTAAAAACTTCGATCAATCTTAGGCAAATATTATAAAGGTATTGTATTAGTTGTCAACATAATCATCCGATACTTTTACGAGTTTCGCAAAATCTGTACTTAGTTTAACGATCATTATGAATATGAACATTATGTGATCATGTTCTCACTAACCATTTCATCCCAAAGATTAGCGGCAGTTGGACCTAGTTTAACGAACAAATCTTAATCGATTTTATTACATCTTCTACGATCTTCAGTCGTTAACAACTTCGATCATTCTTAGGCAAACATTAAAAAGTTATCGTGTTAGTTTTCAACATAATCACCCAATACGCGTATTCCAATCTTGACTGGAAATTGTATCGCTCTCAAAGCAAAGGATCTAAAGAAACTGTTGAATATTGCGAACAAGGTATGATCATGTCCTCAATAACCATGTTCGCCTGCGTTTCATTTCAAAGATTGCGGTTTTACGGCAGTTGAACCTAGTTTAACGATCAAATTTTAATCGGTGTTACTACATCTGTAACGATCTTCAGTCGTTAAAAACTTCGATTATTCTTAGGCAAACATTATAAAGGTATCGTATTAGTTGTCAACATAATCAACCGATACTCTTACGAGTCAAAATCTGTACTTAGCTATTCCGAAACACAGTTTTACAGTTTTCGCCAAATCTGTAGTCACTTTTATGACCTTAAGTTGACTGGAAATTGTATCGCACTCAATGCAAAGGTTCTGGAGAAACTGTTTACAAACATTTGTTCGTATATTTCCAATTAGCTAAAACTATAGTTAGTTTTGCCATCGACTGACGATTCGAATTTGGATCGCTCAAAGAGGGAAGAAGACTGCACCTTTCCTTCACAATATGTAGTAAAACATCCTTTGATCAAGAAGTACTTCGTTGAATCTAGTTTCCAAATATAAGGAATATCGGTATCGGATTTATGGTGAAAATTAGTAAAGAAATGTATTAGTTTTACACATAGTCAAGTCAGCTTTAACAACGATTCGTTCATTTTCCGATTTCACTAAATCGCTGTAGTAAGTCATCTGATAAAATGATCAAGTTTAACATCAAACGACCTCAAAGTGGAACGAATTAGTTGTCCTTGCATTCGATTTTAAAAATCATTTGATAAAATGATCATGTTCGCTATTTCGACTTACTTTGTCCATAATTTCCTCCTTTGACTAAAACTTTAGTAAGTTCGACCACTTTAGAGAGTGTGTAACTTGGTTCAATTGCAAGAGAAGTTTAATGACATGATCTTTGATCCTCTGAAACATGAATAGCCCTAAAAACCGAAGTTGTTTTTATAATTGCAATCAATTTCAAAATTCATCTGATAAAATTATAATGTTTGTTATTTCGATTTATTTCGTCCATAGTTTCCCTGTTTGATTACAACAGAAATTTGTTGGGCCACTTTTGATAGAGTGTAACTAATATCAACTGGAACAGATATTTAATGATGAAACGAATAAGTTGTGAACATGTTTTTCTTATATTCATTAATTATATTATCAATTAAGTGATCATATCTTCAATTACCACAGTCTAAAACCTTTTTATCTCTATCTAAAGTAAAAAAACCTTTAAACAAGCAGCCCTTGATCTCTTTCCATATTTGTGAATCAGTTAATAGGATTTAGCTTTCGAATATAACTAATGAATATACAAATCAACAGTTTCGCAATAAAATCGTTTTCGAGTTTTAAAACAGCTCTAACAAGTTTGACGAACTTTGTTGATCGATGGGAAATTGGATCACAAAAAATTGAAGACGGAACTAATTAATTAGTTGCCGGCATTTCATCTAATTCAATTTCTAAATTCTGGCGATAAAATGATCGTGTCCTTTTCGATCATTGATCAAGTGTTTGTTTCGATCATTGATCAAGTGTCCTTTTTGATCATTGATTAAGTTTTCCCATTTTGATCACTGATTAAGCTTTACTGGATTTCTTTCCAAGCGTATGAATTAGTTCATATCGTTTTTAGTTTCCGAAATTCCATATTTTTCCGACCGAAACCGAACATAGTTTTGGCTAAACGGCAAGCATCCATTAAAATCCCATAACTCAGCAGTTACCCAAGTTGAGACTATAACTATAAACTGCATTCACTATAGTGAGATATCGTGAGACGAAGGTTCATTACAATATAATCCAGATCTGGAATTTGAACAGGGTTATTGTTTCATCCAGGATTGGTATCTAAACGATATCTAAGTGAATACTTGAAATCTCTTAATGAACTGATGAGGACTTGAATTTCTTAAGGGTCCAGAGTTTTGGAGACATACATACATATCTCGCAATAACTTTCGCAACGAACGTAAATCCCAGTAACTAAACCGGGCGATTAGTTGCAATTCCTCATTCATAGGATTAGTCGTCGATATGGCAAGGATCTTTATTGATTTGGTTAGAATTGATAGTTTACTCTGATCGTCCTTGGTGGACCATTTTAATAAGAGTTGATCCATATTGTTTGCGATTTTTTTTAGTTTTTGTTTGATAAAATCAATGAAACTTCTTACTAGAGACCAAGGGAATCGGAAAATTACAAATACATCGTTCTAGCTTTACTTGATGGATCTTCTTTCGTGATCACACAGTCATGATTATGATAAGACAAAATCATGCCTGGTAGAGTTTGGATTGAGAAGGCATTTTTTGTTTAAGAATATCCACTGTTTACCTACCATACTTTAAACCTTCTCAAAACTTTATTCCCCTACAGATCCATTTCCCTCTATGCTGCCCATGTCCATGCCTAGACATGTGATAATGCCACCAAGAGTAACACTACCTGGTGTTGAAGTAACTCTGCAAAATGATGATCTATGGAAACAATTCCATCAAATTGGAACGGAAATGATTATAACAAAAAGTGGAAGGTATGTATTTTTTTTTCTTATCGTCTTTTTTCGAAAATCTCTTAGAAACGCTTTAAGCGTTACTTTACTCAGACAACACAGGTATGAAATATGCAACTTCTTATTGTTTATCTTGTGTAATTGTTATTTTGAAATCAATTATCCTAAATAAGCCTTGTTAACGAGGCGCCAGTATCCTTTTGTTTGCCAACACTACGCACACACACACAGGTTTTATTATTATTAAAAACTTGAAAAATATCGCGCCTCGTCAATAGATCGTTCGCTGTTGGTTGACTGGCTGGCCGATTGTCTACTTTAGCTGTGTGTTGTTCTTAGGCGAAAAACAACAAGAAAAATTTAAGAAAATGAATTAGCAGGGAGATAGAAAAGAAAGATTTTATGATTGCATTAACACATCCATACAAAAAAGCAACAATATGAACATTTACTAAAGTGACGATTTTAACGGCGTGGCGGACATTAGGTTTTTTTTACTTCTTCTTCTTTACGAAAATTTGTTTGTAATTGAATGCAATTGCGTTTTAAGTGAAATGGTCATTAGGCAATGGCGCCTGCCAAAATGATCAACACAAATATTAACAACGTCGCGACAAGATTTTTCACACACAAATATCAGATAGGAATTTGTATTATAGCAACAATTCCTTAAAACTATTTACAAATAGGAATTTGTTTCTTTTTTGAAGGAGAATCTTTATGAAAATTTTGACATGATGAAAAGTTGTTGCAAACAGGAAGGAACCACCAACAACCACATTAACTAGCAAACAGGTAGTTAAGCAGTATCAAATAGTAAGAGATCTTGCTCTCATATCTCTTATAGTAAGATAAATTTTTAATGCTTTAATATCTTTTCTAATTTGCATTTCACCTGTTACTCTCTTTTTCTCTCTTCACTTCACTAACAAGATCTCAAATTTTATATTTATGTTCACAAAACATTATAAAAAAAACTTAAACCGAAAAGATTTTAAATTGATGATAAAACTGCTCTATTGCTGGCGGTGCATGATCTTCATTAATATCAACAACAGCAGCAGCAACAGCTTCTCTACCATGATCATCATTATCATTTGTGATCGTGTAAAAGTCTTCGTTTTAAAGAAAATACTTGTCGTATTTGTGTGCATGTAATGTGGCGTCTTTGTTATTTATGACTTGAGAACTCAGTAGGATACTCTATGGTGACGTGACTGACTGATTTTTTTTTATGTTACAAGTTGTTGTACCAGACACTCACTCACAGTTGTAGTACTGCAAGCCAGTTGCACTTGTATAAAACATCCTTCACTTTGTCATTTCGTTCTTTTTTATGTGTTTGGTATCTTTTATGTGAAGCGGTAAATTTGTTTTGAAATCTTTCGTTTTCCATTTGTCCAGTTGCTAAACTATCGCTCATAAATCTTCTTGTTTCTCTCAAGGATGTTGTCATACATCTTTGCACTGTGTTTGGTGGAAAATGGAAGGCACGTTACGTAAACTATGTAACACCTATAAATTACGTGTTATGTTATCAGGCTTTTACAGATGCCTACTATGTATTATCCATACCTAGCACCACTCACTCTTTGGCACATCAAAATGATTTCACCTTTTTTATGTTGCCATCTTTAACATTGTTTTATGACAATTTTTGTTGATGAACTGTGAATGTATTTCCGTCGTATATGAAGACGGCTTTGGCGCCAGTTTTAAATTATTGTTTTTTGAAGGAAAAGTATTGCTAAGTTTTTGAGAATTTCGAAATTTTAAAATCGATTTTTACCAAAATCAACCGTACTGGAACTGAACTAGAACTGAACTAGAACTGTCCTAGAACTGAATTAGAACTGAACTAAAACTGACCTAGAACTGAACTAGAACTGAACTGAACTAGAACTGAACTAGAACTGAACTAGAACTGAACTAGAACTGAACTAGAACTGAACTAGAACTGAACTAGAACTGAACTAGAACTGAACTAGAACTGAACTAGAACTGAACTAGAACTGAACTAGAACTGAACTGGAACAGATCTGAAACTGACCTAAAACGATCTTTAATTAAGAGTTAAAAATTCGCTACAAAACCTCAGAACTCATATCAGAAATTAGTCACTAAAATCAATTAACTCAACATAATGGCAACACTTTCAAAACCATAAAAACACAACAAAATATATAAAGAGATTATTGCTCAAAAGCTGATGATGATCGGTGATCGTTGACAATACACCCAGCATGTCATCTCGTTACGTTAAATACGAGCAATTTCACACTTTAAAACAAAAAATTTTAACGAAAAAAAACAGCTTTAACAAATTTTTTCAAGATCTTTCTCAGAAGATAAAAATTAAGTTAACTCGATCACAACCAAATAAACAACATTGTTTCTTCGAAGATTTTTACGTTTATGTCTCTGCTCCATAATTTACAGAACAAAGGCAACAAAACAAATTAAGAAAAACTTTTAAAAAAAGGTAGCTTTATTATTATTGTTGTTGTGTGCTATAATTCTATCTGATTTTAGATTTAAAACTTAAATTATCTTTCAAAAGGTTTATTGTAATTTTTCATTTTCAAAATACTTTCTCACACAAACAAAAAACTTTTAAAATCAAAATAAAGAAAAAGTTGAAAACGTCTCATGACTTCTTTAGTTTGGGAGCTGAGATTTGTGTTGTATGTTTGTTTGTTTGTTGATCTTCTTGGTTGTTTATGATCATACATTATTCATGATCTCCACTTTGGTTCTTCAGTTAGAGACTGATTTGGACTCTTAAATTACTAATTCTGATCGTAAGTCCATGTGTCCGTCTGTCCCTGTGTGTGTTATACGTTTCGGTGGCTTCGATGGTATCTTCTTATAGTTGTGATCTTTGAAATAAATCTTCTTTTAACCCCATCATTTATATATGTATGTATGTAGCTGAGAGAGTATCGTTTTCGTTTTTTGGTGCCTTTTTAATTTATAACACTTTTTGTTGTTAGATTTTCGGTTTTTTTATTTGTAAGCAGTAGTATTATACAAGTGTCTTTTTTAGCGATTTAAATGGGTCTTTTAATTTGAATTTTTAATTAAACAAATTTGTTATTATTGACAAGAAAGTGAAACAAAAAGATTCAAGAAAAAAATAAGAATTAAAAAAATAGTCAAAAATACCTACACATGGTCTACTTATTAATTTAGTCTAAACTGATCAGCTAGTACAGTGAGTTAAAACTTGTCTTTTTATAAATGTTAATATTAACATTTATAACACTATAATTTTGTTATAAAAACCACGAAAAAGTCAAATAAATAAATTAAATTTTAAAAATAAAATAAAAACTCACACACATAAAATTCAAATAATAAACAGTTTGTTAATTTTTATAGATTTAAATCAATTTTTTTTTGTTTAAAGTTCAAGTTTTATATGATTTTATTTTATTACTTATTAAGAAATTAACCGGGATTATTTATGTTTTTTTAATCCATGTGTTAGATATAAACATGCTTGTTGAGTATTATGCACTCATAAAATGTGGTTAGTTAATTTAAAGATTAATTTTAATTAAACATATTTTTGAGTAATAAATTCAAATTTCATAGCAAATCAAAACCAGTTAGGGAACGATTCACATTGATTTTTATTGTAATTACTACCGATGGGCCGATCGTAAAAAAATAAATATAAATATGTAATTTCAAAACTACAGGTTTATTAATTGATTAAATGTAAGTAATATTTTAAAGTTATAATATATGATGTGAATTTTCAACAACAACTAACTAGTTCTAGTTTGGTTCAGTTTAGTTCAGTTTCATATCAGTTCTAGTTTAGTTCTAGTTCAGTTCTAGTTCAGTTCTAGTTCTGTTCTAGTTCAGTTCTAGTTCAGTTCTAGTTCAGTTCTAGTTCAGTTCTAGTTCAGTTATAGTTCAGTTCTAGTTCAGTTCTAGTTCAGTTCTAGTTCAGTTCTAGTTCAGTTCTAGTTCAGTTCTAGTTCAGTTCTAGTTCAGTTCCAGTTCAGTTCTAGTTCAGTTCCAGTTCAGTTCTAGTTCAGTTCCAGTTCTAGTACAGTTCCAGTTCTAGTTCAGTTCCAGTTCAGTTCTAGTTCAGTTCTAGTTCAGTTCTAGTTCAGTTCTAGTTCAGTTCTAGTTCAGTTCTAGTTCAGTTCTAGTTCAGGGCTTCGATGGTATCTTCTTATAGTTGTGATCTTTGAAATAAATCTTCTTTTAACCCCATCATTTATATATGTATGTATGTAGCTGAGAGAGTATCGTTTTCGTTTTTTGGTGCCTTTTTAATTTATAACACTTTTTGTTGTTAGATTTTCGGTTTTTTTATTTGTAAGCAGTAGTATTATACAAGTGTCTTTTTTAGCGATTTAAATGGGTCTTTTAATTTGAATTTTTAATTAAACAAATTTGTTATTATTGACAAGAAAGTGAAACAAAAAGATTCAAGAAAAAAATAAGAATTAAAAAAATAGTCAAAAATACCTACACATGGTCTACTTATTAATTTAGTCTAAACTGATCAGCTAGTACAGTGAGTTAAAACTTGTCTTTTTATAAATGTTAATATTAACATTTATAACACTATAATTTTGTTATAAAAACCACGAAAAAGTCAAATAAATAAATTAAATTTTAAAAATAAAATAAAAACTCACACACATAAAATTCAAATAATAAACAGTTTGTTAATTTTTATAGATTTAAATCAATTTTTTTTTGTTTAAAGTTCAAGTTTTATATGATTTTATTTTATTACTTATTAAGAAATTAACCGGGATTATTTATGTTTTTTTAATCCATGTGTTAGATATAAACATGCTTGTTGAGTATTATGCACTCATAAAATGTGGTTAGTTAATTTAAAGATTAATTTTAATTAAACATATTTTTGAGTAATAAATTCAAATTTCATAGCAAATCAAAACCAGTTAGGGAACGATTCACATTGATTTTTATTGTAATTACTACCGATGGGCCGATCGTAAAAAAATAAATATAAATATGTAATTTCAAAACTACAGGTTTATTAATTGATTAAATGTAAGTAATATTTTAAAGTTATAATATATGATGTGAATTTTCAACAACAACTAACTAGTTCTAGTTTGGTTCAGTTTAGTTCAGTTTCATATCAGTTCTAGTTTAGTTCTAGTTCAGTTCTAGTTCAGTTCTAGTTCTGTTCTAGTTCAGTTCTAGTTCAGTTCTAGTTCAGTTCTAGTTCAGTTCTAGTTCAGTTATAGTTCAGTTCTAGTTCAGTTCTAGTTCAGTTCTAGTTCAGTTCTAGTTCAGTTCTAGTTCAGTTCTAGTTCAGTTCTAGTTCAGTTCCAGTTCAGTTCTAGTTCAGTTCCAGTTCAGTTCTAGTTCAGTTCCAGTTCTAGTACAGTTCCAGTTCTAGTTCAGTTCCAGTTCAGTTCTAGTTCAGTTCTAGTTCAGTTCTAGTTCAGTTCTAGTTCAGTTCTAGTTCAGTTCTAGTTCAGTTCTAGTTCAGTTCTAGTTCAGTTCTAGTTCAGTTCTAGTTCAGTTTTAGTTCAGTTCTAGTTCAGTTCTAGTTCAGTTCTAGTTCATTTCTAGTTCAGTTCTAGTTCAGTTCTAGTTCAGTTCTAGTTCAGTTCTAGTTCAGTTCTAGTTCAGTTCTAGTTCAGTTCTAGTTCAGTTCTAGTTCATTTGTTTTAGTTGTGTTTTATTTATGTTCTAGTTTTGTTCTAGTTCTGTTTTAGTTCTGGTCTAGTTCTGTCCTAGTTCAGTTCTAGTTTAGTTCCGGTTCTGTTCTAGTTCTGCCCTAGTTCTATTCTAGTTCTGTTCTAGTTCTGTTCTAGTTCTGCCCTAGTTCTATTCTAGTTCTGTTCTAGTTCTGTTCTAGTTCTGTTCTAGTTCTGTTCTAGTTCTGTTCTAGTTCTGTTCTAGTTCTGTTCTAGTTCTGTTCTAGTTCTGTTCTAGTTCTGTTCTAGTTCTGTTCTAGTTCTGTTCTAGTTCTGTTCTAGTTCTGTTCTAGTTCTGTTCTAGTTCTGTTCTAGTTCTGTTCTAGTTCTGTTCTAGTTCTGTTCTAGTTCTGTTCTAGTTCTGTTCTAGTTCTGTTCTAGTTCTGTTCTAGTTCTGTTCTAGTTCTGTTCTAGTTCTGTTCTAGTTCTGTTCTAGTTCTGTTCTAGTTCTGTTCTAGTTCTGTTCTAGTTCTGTTCTAGTTCTGTTCTAGTTCTGTTCTAGTTCTGTTCTAGTTCAGTTCTAGTTCTGTTCTAGTTCTGTTCTAGTTCTGTTCTAGTTCTGTTCTAGTTCTGTTCTAGTTCTGTTCTAGTTCTGCTCTAGTTCTGTTCTAGTTCTGTTCTAGTTCTGTTCTAGTTCTGTTCTAGTTCTGTTCTAGTTCTGTTCTAGTTCTGTTCTAGTTCTGTTCTAGTTCTGTTCTAGTTCTGTTCTAGTTCTGTTCTAGTTCTGTTCTAGTTCTGTTCTAGTTCTGTTCTAGTTCTGTTCTAGTTCTGTTCTAGTTCTGTTCTAGTTCTGTTCTAGTTCTGTTCTAGTTCTGTTCTAGTTCTGTTCTAGTTCTGTTCTAGTTCTGTTCTAGTTCTGTTCTAGTTCTGTTCTAGTTCTGTTCTAGTTCTGTTCTAGTTCTGTTCTAGTTCTGTTCTAGTTCTGTTCTAGTTCTGTTCTAGTTCTGTTCTAGTTCTGTTCTAGTTCTGTTCTAGTTCTGTTCTAGTTCTGTTCTAGTTCTGTTCTAGTTCTGTTCTAGTTCTGTTCTAGTTCTGTTCTAGTTCTGTTCTAGTTCTGTTCTAGTTCTGTTCTAGTTCTGTTCTAGTTCTGTTCTAGTTCTGTTCTAGTTCTGTTCTAGTTCTGTTCTAGTTCTGTTCTAGTTCTGTTCTAGTTCTGTTCTAGTTCTGTTCTAGTTCTGTTCTAGTTCTGTTCTAGTTCTGTTCTAGTTCTGTTCTAGTTCTGTTCTAGTTCTGTTCTAGTTCTGTTCTAGTTCTGTTCTAGTTCAGTTCTAGTTCAGTTCTAGTTCAGTTCTAGTTCAGTTCTAGTTCAGTTCTAGTTCAGTTCTAGTTCAGTTCTAGTTCAGTTCTAGTTCAGTTCTAGTTCATTTGTTTTAGTTGTGTTTTATTTATGTTCTAGTTTTGTTCTAGTTCTGTTTTAGTTCTGGTCTAGTTCTGTCCTAGTTCAGTTCTAGTTTAGTTCCGGTTCTGTTCTAGTTCTGCCCTAGTTCTATTCTAGTTCTGTTCTAGTTCTGTTCTAGTTCTGCCCTAGTTCTATTCTAGTTCTGTTCTAGTTCTGTTCTAGTTCTGTTCTAGTTCTGTTCTAGTTCTGTTCTAGTTCTGTTCTAGTTCTGTTCTAGTTCTGTTCTAGTTCTGTTCTAGTTCTGTTCTAGTTCTGTTCTAGTTCTGTTCTAGTTCTGTTCTAGTTCTGTTCTAGTTCTGTTCTAGTTCTGTTCTAGTTCTGTTCTAGTTCTGTTCTAGTTCTGTTCTAGTTCTGTCCTAGTTCTGTCCTAGTTCTGTTCAAGTTTTGTTCTAGTTCAGTTCTAGTTCTGTTCTAGTTCTGTTCTAGTTCTGTTCTAGTTCTGTTCTAGTTCTGTTCTAGTTCTGTCCTAGTTCTGTTCAAGTTATGTTCTAACTTTCTAACACAATTTCTCCTATGTCTAATAGCGTAAACCTGCTCGATATTTATAAAAAAATACACAAAATTAGGTTTCTTTCATAAATTAACAAAAAAATCAAAAACAAGAAAAGAATCGAACCACTTAACAATTCAATTAATTAATCATTTATGAGTCCTCAAGCGTAAAACCTCTGGGGAGAAATAAGAAAACAAATTCTCTAAAACCCACAAACAAATACTCAACAAAAACATACATATTTATAAATATATAATTTAAATTGGCGCCAAGGCTCGTGACCACCTGCTGTTCGACCAATGAATCCTTGTTAGCATTGCAAACCTCAAAAAGATTTTTTTTTTGAAAATACCAAAAACAATAAGAACCAAAATAACTAAATCTAAATAAAAAACATACTAAATGGACACAAATAAAAATTGAAAACCGAAACTAAAACATTTGTTTGTTTTCTTAAATATTTTGTTTTAATTTCATTTATGATGCCATTTCATTCTTTTTTTATTTAAGATTATTTATTTAGGTCCTTTTTCTGTGTGTGTGCATTTCGATCAAGGTCTGGAATGTTACAATTTTTTCGTATTTTCTTGTTAGATTTTACACAGTGCGCCTAAATGTTTAAATATGTTTAATTTCCTTTTGAATTTGTTGGTTTTCTTTCGTTGAAAAGTAAACCAAAACATTAATTACACACTACTAAAAACGATCGCCTACATACAGAATGAAATGTTTTTTTGCTGTCTGGCAGTTTTAAATGAACAGAAAAAAACGCACAATTAAATATTTGTTACGCCCCCTCTTTGTCCCTTAAGATCCCTATGATAGCATGATCTATCATTGAGTAAACCTCATACTCATTTCACTTAATATCTTGATAATAGTTACATACTTGATTGTTTAAAAAAAGATCTTTGTTTTCCAAGGGATCAAATAATATATAAACGTTCTTTTCCTTTAAACATTTGTCTATTTATTTAATTGTGGATAAAACAAATAACATGGTTATCATTTTGTTTTTGTTATTTCAACAATAATAACAATAATAACAACAAATGTTTCTATTTTTCTAGCATTTAATTGTTAATTACATTGTTATTTAATTTGTTATTATTTTCATTTATTTTCGGTTTTCTTATAGACGTATGTTTCCATCCATGCGACTGTCATTGTCTGGCCTTGAAGATGAAAGTAACTATTGTATATTATTGGAAATGGTACCAATTGGCGATTGTCGTTATAAGTTTTCTGGCTCTCAATGGGTACCAGCTGGTGGCGCTGAACCTCAATCACCGCAACGCATGTGTTTACATCCTGATAGCCCAGCAACGGGTGCTCACTGGCAGGCTCAACCGATTTTATTTAATAAAGTTAAACTGACCAACAATACTTTGGATAATAATGGACATGTAAGTTGTTAGATTTGAAAAGAGATTTAAATGAATTCCCAAAAAATTACTTATACCCCCGATCTCTTATACAGAAGTTGTTAGATTTGAAAAGAGATTTAAATGAATTCCCATAAAATTACTTCTACCCCCTATCTCTTATAATGTTGCGGTCTTTACATTTTCACTAATTCCGTCCTTTATCTTTATAGATTGTTTTGGCCAGTATGCATAAATATCAGCCACGCATACATGTGATACGTACATCGGATTTGGCTCAAATACCTTGGGCCCCACAGCAAGCCTTTGTTTTTCCCGAAACTGAATTTGTTGCGGTTACAGCTTATCAGGTAAGATTTTTCAAATTCTGTTTTATATATAAAAATGAAATTTTAAAAGGAATAAAAAGAAACATTTAAGGTTCATTTTCATTCACTTTCTGCTGCAACTCGTCGAAAACATTTCAATGGAAAATTCTTAAAATGTTTTGTACAAAATATTCTTTAAAACTAGTCGAGTATTAATAATAAATCAAGCAAACTCGTCGAAAATTATGGTTTAGAAAACTCGTCGAAAAACTTACTCTAGAGAAATCCTTGAAAGTATTTCTTTCAAACACTTTTCTTAAGAAAATGCTACAAACACTTTTGTTTAGAAAACTCATTGGAAAACTGTCAATAGGAAAATCTTTAAATAGAAAACTTGTCGAATGGTTTTTAACAAAAACTATATAAAACAAAACATTCTAGTGAAAACTTTAAACATTTTTATAACAAAATAAACTTTTTAAAACTTAATATTCATCAAATATCTCTTTGTACTTTGTTTCATCAACTCGTCGAAAAATGTTCCGCAGAATACCTAACGGAATCTTATTAAAAATGATTTTTGCAATATATTCAAACACTATACTTGCCGAAATGTCCTGAAGAGAACATGTCGAATGAAAAAATAGCAAAAATTGTTATTAACTGGTCGATAAAATTCTACAGAATATTTGTGAAAAATATTTTACTTTCAAAATTTCGCATTGAAATTGAGTTATATATAATTTTACAGAAAACTTGTCGAAAACTTTTAAGCAGAACATAAACTCGTCGAAAAAGCAGATAACAATCTCGTCGAAAAATGTTCTGCAGAATATCTAACAGACTCTTATTGAAAACGAGTTTTAGTCAAACACTAAACTTGTCAAAATCTTTTGAACAGAGATCTTGTCGAAATATTTTGAACAGAGTACTTGTGACATAAAAAAAATAGCAAAAATTGATATTAACTGGTCGAAAAATATTCTACAGAATATTTGTGAGAAATATTGAAATTGGGTTATATACAATTTTATAGCAAACTGGTCGAAAATTTTTAAACAGATAACTCGTCGAATAAAAAATAATAAAAGAAAATTAATTCTGTCGAAAAATTAACTACAAACAATAAACCAAAGTTTTTCCGTAGCAATCTTGTCGAAAACTTTTTCTATAAAAACTGCTCGAAAGCATTTCTATATCAAATTATATTTATTTATTTCAATATCTCTTCAATTATATTAACAAGCAAACTCGTCGAAAATTATTAACTTGACGAAAAATATTCCAAAACAAAGTTATTTTTCCTAAAACTCATATTGAAATAAGTTAAACAGAAAACAACTCGACTACATAATAATTAAGCAAAACTCGCAATCTCGTCGAAAACTTTTTCTATAAAAATAGGTCGAAAACATTTCTATAGCATATTTTATTTATGTATTTCTTTCAATAGCTCATCGATTCTATTCTATCACAAGCAAACTCGTCGAAAAATATTCCACGTCAAAACAAATATAGAAATAAGTTTAACAGAAAACTCGTCTAGAAAACTACTCGACAAGTCTCTTAAACTTTGCAAATAAAATAACAATGAACAAGTTTACAACACAAAACTTAAATTAAATTATCAATTTAAAAACTCCTCGAATAAATTTTAAAATTTAGAAATTTGCAAAATAGAGTTCTGAAAAAAACTCGTCGAAAAGTTAATTCTAGAAAACTAGTCAAAGGAAATCTACTGAAAGTTCACTTTTGTACAGAAATATTTCTGAAAAGATAATTATTCGACAAGCTTTTTAGAGAAACTTGTCGAAAATTGGTTTATAGAAAACATATCGAAAAGGTTATCTTCAAACATTCTTTGATTTTGCAATTTTTAAGTAGCAGTTGCAGAAAACAGTTTCTACATGATATATCTGATTAAACTGCGAATTTCATTCCTATTCCCGTCCATCCTGCCGTCCATCCTAATTAGTTTACTAAGAAAAACTCCAACAAAAAAACCTAAATCATTTGACTTAAGTGGTTAATTGCCTATTTATAAATTAACTCCCAATTACTAGACACAAAACAAACTTCTACTACAAAACCCTTAATCGAAGTCAATCAATAAGTAGTTAAAAGAAAATCAAACTCATTCATAGTCCTTAAGACAGCAGTAATCAGTCAAAGTCCTTCAGTTGGTGAAAAATGAAAAATGTCCAAAAACTAAAAAAAAACCCATACAAACCAACAAAACCATGGGTGTTCAGTTTTGCAAAAAACCACTTGAAATTTTTAGTTAATTATTTAATTTGTTCCGAGACAAGTTAAGAAAAATATACAAAAAAAAATATTATAAAAATAACAAGGAATAACAAAGGCACAGCAGTTGTTTCTAACAATCAAATTAGCTTGTTACGCCCAACACATCCTATTTTCTTCCTTCCTACTCAAACACTAAACAACTAACTTGATAGATGATGTTAAAGAGATAGTAAGTACTGCATACTAGTTGTATAAGGAAGTTGTATTGGATTGTTGTAATGATGATTGCCAAAATATCCCAAGACTAAAAATTTGACTTAGTCATGTTGCCTAGTTAAGAATATGAAGACGGGTAGTACATAGAAGTAGTAGTGTAGTTGTAGTCTGTGATTTTACAAACATGTCAAAAATGAATCACTAAATTCGAGAATGAAGTGGCATAATTTGATCTCTTGCTGGGTTTTTGTTTGGTTGAACTATGTCCGTTTTTTTTTTGTTGCTGTCTGTCTGAGTCTGAATGACTGACTAAATTATTGTTTAATATGATTTGAATGAATGTGCTTTAAGACGCCAGTCTGATGATCACATGCGTTGCGTTTCTTTTTTTGTCTAATTAGCAAGATCAGTGTTGAAAACGGAAAAGTATCGTAGGGTTCCTTAAAATTTTGATATTTTTGTTCATATTTTGAAGTGTCATGTTAAGGCAGTGTCTTAAGGAATAAAATCACAACTGATCGAAAACCTCTTGTTACAAAATCAAACTAAACTATTGAACTCGTTTTTTATATGAAAAAACTTGAAAGATTTGCGTAGAAAAATCATTTAAAAACTTTGTGTTAACTTGCTCTACGAATATTATAGAAACTCGTCGAAAAAAAAGGAATAAAGTTTTCAAAAAAATATTTTGTAAAAAACCAAACAACTTTTCAATAGAAAACTTGTCAAAAAGTGTTCCAAAGAAAACTTGTCGAAAACTTTTCAACTGAAAACTAGTCGAATTATTTTATATAGGAATCGAAAACAAGATAAAAACTTTTCTATAAAAAACTGATTTATAGGAAACTTGTCGAAAGTTCCTTATATAAAAACTAGTCTAAAACTGTTCTTAAAAAAAACTATTGGGAAACTTTTCTTTGGAAAATTAGTCGAAGAAAGTTGCTATTGAAAACTATCCGATAACTTTAATACCGAAAGAGATTCAAAAACTTTTCGAACTATTTTATCTAGTCGAAATTGTAGTAAACAAGATAGAAAAGTTTCTAAAAAAATAGTTAAAAAAACAGTTTTATAAGAAACTTGTCGAAAATACTTTATAGAAAACTAGTCGAAAAATGTTCCTTAGAAAACAGCTCAAAATCATTACTTAAGCAGAAAAATTCTCTTAAAAAACAATTCGAAATCTTTTTCCTAAAAAATTAGTGGAAACATTTTCTATAGAAACTAGTCCAATACTTTAATACAGAAAGCAATTCGAAAACTTTTCTATATATTACAAATCGAATACTGTTATATAGAAAACTAGTCTAAAACTTTTCGTTTTTAATAGAATCTAAGCCAAACTAGTCGAAATCTGTTCTTTAAAAAAACTAGTCTAAAACTTTTCTTAGAGAAATTAGTCGAAAAAGGTTCTATAAAAAACTTATCAATAACATTAATACAGAAAGCAATTCGATAACATTAAAACAGAAAGCAATTCGAAAACTTTTCTATAGATAACTAGTCGAAAACTATTGCATAGAAAACTAGTCTAAAACTAACTTGTCTAAGCAAAACTAGTGAAAAGTTTTCTACTGGACTTGTTGAAAACTTTTTTTAAAGAAAACTAGTCGAAAACTTTTCACTAGGAAACTAATCGGAAGTTTCTACCAGACTTGTCGAAATCTTTTCTATTGGAAACAAGTCGCAAACTTAACTTTAGAAAACAAGTCGAAAACGTTTTTTTTTTTTGCTTCAGAAAATTAGTCGTAAATCTTTCTAAAGAAAACTAGATGAAAACTTTTCTAAAAAAAACCAGTCGAAAACCTTTCTATAGGAAACTAGTCGAAAACTTGTCTAAACAAAAACTTTTCGAGACAAAACTATTCGAAAATGTTCTAGAGAAAACTAGATGGAAACTTTTCTAGAGGGAACTAGTCGAAAAAGTTTCTAAACAAAACTAGTCGAACATTTTTTTCTATTCAAACATTTTCAATAAAAAACTAGTCGAATGTTTTCTGCTGGACCTGTTCTGCTTAGACTAGTCTAAGCAGAACATTTCTTTAGAAAACTAGTCGAAAACTTTTTTCCAGAAAACTTTTATAGAAAAAACGAAATGGAAACTTTTCTTCTGGACTTTATCGAAAACATTTCTATAGAAAACTAGTCGACTAGTTTTCTTTAAAAAAGTCGAAAACTTGTCTAAAGAAAACTGTTATTTAGAAAATAAGTCAACTTTTCTATAGAAAACTAAATGGAAACTTTTCTAAAAGAAACTAGTCGAAAAAATTTCTAGAAAAAACTAGTCGAAAATTGTTCGATTCAAATGTTTTCTGAAAAAAAGTCGAATATTTTCTATTTGACTAGTAGAAACCCTTTAAACGAAAACTATTTAAAAACTTTTGTATATTAAATTTTTTGGAAAAGATTTGTGTGGAAAATTTTTAATTTCTTCAGAAAATTATCTAAATATTTCCCATAAAGAACTTGCCGATTGGTGCTCTACAAAATACTGTAAAAACTAGTCGAAAGTTTTTCTGTAAAAACACTAATTGTAAAGTTATTTTTACAAAGTTTTTGGCCAAAATCCGGTAAATTTTTCTTGAAAAAAATCAACTAGTTTTCTATAGAAATAATTTTCCTTTAGAATCAGGGATAGAATTGATTAAATTATTAAAAAATATTTTTGTATGAGAAATTATTATTTTAAAGCTTTTTACAAAGCCGCTCAAAACAAGTTTCTCTCTTAAGTCTTTTGTTTTGTAAAGGATATTTTTATTATTATCTCTGCAGATGTTAAAAAGAGATTATAATTTTAATATGAAGAGTAAAGCTTAACATTTTCTAACTGCAAAAATAATATTTGTATCTAACATTTTATTTAATATTAACTAAAAATCCGAATGACGGACTTACTTATATATCACATCTAGCGATGGTTTAAGGCAAAGAAGTTGTAGATTTTGAAATATATAATTCAACCCTTGACATCTATATATATAAAGAACGTTTAATTCACTCCTTTAAATTACTGCTTTGAAATAAATTAAAACATTTAACCGTTGCTTTCTCCACTTCATTAAGACAACCTTTTTTTGCAATTTCTACAATCATCACCTTGTTTTCATAACCGTGTTTTTCATTTATTTTATTTCTCTTTTCTTTTTCAATTCTCATTACAGAATGATCGTATTACGAAACTTAAGATTGATAATAATCCTTTTGCCAAAGGGTTTCGTGAAACTGGTCAGTCACGTTGTAAACGCAAAATGTCTTCATCACCTACTGCTGAGGATCAGCCGCATCATCAACAGCAACAACAACAACATGATCTTATGTCTCCAACAAAATCACTGACTACCGCAATCAGTGAGTCGGGATCATCAATTTGTTCGGATAAACCAATGACGGCATACTTGAATGATCATCATCATCAGCAGCAGCAGCATCATTTATTTGGGCAACATCCCAGACTAGTGGATGTAATAGAGGCTACATCACCACAAACACTTAAACGTTTACGTTCGAATGGTTCGGCTTGTTCTTTAGATGCGCTTAGCCAAACAAATGAAACCAGTTCGAGAGGCAACATGTCGTCATCATCATTGGATTATGTTAACAGTGCTAGCAACATTTTGCAACAACACCAACAGTCTCAACCAATTGCTGCTAGTGGTAATGCAACATCCGTTGCCTTCATGCATCATTTCCAGCAAAATATGCAATCATTGCTACGACCTTCACTGGTCGATTTAGCCTGTTCGTATTTTGCCCGTCCCCAGCCTCTGTATCCACAACATGTTTATGCTGTGGCTGCACAACATGAAGCATTAGTTGCGGCCGGTTTGCCAACGTCATCATCACAATTACCTCCTATACCAGCACCTCATAATATGGGCGATTTGGCACAACGTTTGTCTCTGGAAAGTAGCAATACTGCAACACCAACAACACCATCAATGGCTGATGTTAGTAGTGCAAGTGTTGTTAGTAGTAGAGGTGAATTGCCAAATCGTGTTATTGCCATTAACTCAAATACCACCTTAGAATGCATAACAAACGATGCCGATCTTTCTTCATCCGATTCATCATTAATACAAGACGATATTGCTGCTGCTGCAACAACACCGGTTACAACACCAACATCACTGGCTGCTACTTGCAATTCAAATGATGATACATTATCCCAGTCACCATCATCATGCAACAAAAATAACAACAACAGCAGCAGCAACATCAGCAATGGCCACAGCATTAACCATAAAAAGAAAGGTTTTAGCATCTCGGCCATTTTAGGTGGTGGCAGTTAGTTAAGAATTATTAATCATTATTAGTTAGTTAGTTTGTCTGGATAGTTAGTTAGTGTCTTAACTCATCTAACTATGTATTGTTTCTGCCAATGTACAATGTAATTATTATTAGTATAGCCGTTTAGTTGTAAATACTAAGTAATCATTTTATACTCATTTATTTAATTAAAAAGCTATTTTTTTATTTTGTTTAATTATTCATTAGTTATAAATAAAATGGATAAATAATTTATTATATTTAATAAAATGTGAAAATTTATTAATGAGAAAATGTTATGGAGTTTTTTTTAAATTATTACTTAACTTGAGTTATGTAGTTGTCAACCAACTTGTTACAAAATTAAGGAATTTGTTAACTCGATCGATAGAACAATTTTAAAAGACGACACTTGTTGTGGATCGACAATCTTAAAATAAAGCTCTTCGGCGCTTAGATCGATCTTATTAAGAAGCTAGAGCCGATTTTAGATTTCTCATATAAAAATCGATTTTTGGTGGGAAATATAAGTGATCACAGATTTTCACTATTTTGTCGATTGGAGCGTTATTTAAGGAACTAGAGCCAATTTTAGATTTCTCACATAAAAATCGATATTTGGTAGAAAATATGATGATCACAGATTTTCATTATTTTGACGATTGAAGCGTTATTTAAGGAACTATAGTCCATTTTAGATTTCTCACATAAAAGTAGATTTTTAGTGGGAAATATGAGTGATCTGAGATTTTCACTCTTTTCTCAATTGGAGCTTTATTTAAAGAACTAAAACCAATTCTAGATCTCTCATATAAAAATCGATTTTTGATGGCAATATGAGTGATCACAGATTTTCATTATTTTGTCGATTGAAGCGTTATTTAAGGAACTAGAGCCAATTTTAGATTTTTTATATAAAAATCGATTTTTGGTGGGAAATATAAGTGATCACAGATTTTCACAATTTTCTCGATTGGAGCGTTGTTTAGGGAACTAGAACCAATTTTAGGTCTTTTTTTTTTATAAAAATCGATTTTTGATGGGAAATATCACAGATTATCACTATTTTTTCGATTGGAGCGTTATATAAGGAACTAGAGCCGATTTTAGATTTCTCATATAAAAATCGATTTTTGGTGGGAAGTGATCAAAGATTTAAATTATTTTGCCAATTGAAGCGTTATTTAGGATTTTAGATTTCTCATATAAAAACCGATTTTTGGTGGGAAATATGAGTGACCACAGATTTTCATTATTTTGTCAATTGGAGCGTTATTTAAGGAACAAGAGCCAATTTTAGATTTCTCATATAAAAATCGATTTTTGGTGGGAAATATGAGTGATCACAGATTTTCATTATTTTGACGATTGAAGCGTTATTTAAGGAACTAGAGCCGATTTAAGATTTCTCATATAAAAATCGATTTTTGGTGGGAAATATGAGTGATCACAGATTTTCCTTATTTTTACGATTGGAGCGTTATTTAAAGAACTAAAACCAATTCTAGATCTCTCATATAAAAATCGATTTTTGATGGCAATATGAGTGATCACAGATTTTCATTATTTTGTCGATTGAAGCATTATTTAAGGAACTAGAGCCAATTTTAGATTTTTTATATAAAAATCGATTTTTGGTGGGAAATATATGTGATCACAGATTTTCACAATTTTCTCGATTGGAGCGTTGTTTAGGGAACTAGAACCGATTTTAGATCTTTTATATAAAAATCGATTATCACTATTTTCTCGATTGGAGCGTTATTTAAGGAACTGGAGCCGATTTTAGATTTCTCATATAAAAGTCGATTTTTGGTGGGAAGTGATCATAGATTTACATTATTTTGTCGATTGAAGCGTTATTTAAGGAACTACAGCCCATTTTAGATTTCTCATATAAAAATCGATTTTTGGTGGGAAATATGAGTGATCACAGATTTTCATTATTTTCTCAATTGGAGGGTTATTTAAGGAACTAGAGCCAATTTTAGATTTCTCTACAAAAATGGATTTTTGTGGGAAATGTGAATGATCGCAGATTTTCATTATTTTGTCGATTGGAGCGTTGTTTAAGGAACTAGAGCCGACTTTAGATTTTTCATATAAAAATCGATTTTTGTTATGAAATATAAGTGATCACAGGTTTTCATTATTTTGTCGATTGAATCGTTATTTAAGGAACTAGAGCCGATTTTAGATTTCTCATATAGATATCGATTTTTGGTGAGAAATATGAGTAATCACAGATTTTCACTATTTTCTCGATTGGAACGTTGTTCAGGAAACTAGAGCCAATTTTAGATTTCTCATATAAAAATATATTTTTGGTGTGAAATATGAGTAATCACAGATATTCATTGATTTTGAACATTTTTTTTTACATAATTATGATTCTAAACCAAAAACAGTATGATTGGATTTGTTTCCGACATGATCATATTTTTTAGAAAATTAGTTTTACCTAATATCAGTTGGTTTGTGTAAAATTTCATTAAAAATTAATATTCTTCTAATATTGCTTTTAAATAAATCAATTTAAATATACTATTTAGCTATAATTTTATACTTTAACTACATATAAATGAATTTATTACAAATGTTTTAAAAAGTAGGACGACTTCAAAATACCTCCCTCCACAAACACATGACATAAGTTACACCAAAAAAATTCAATGCCACAAATTTTAACAAATTAAATTTCTATGTTTAAGATCATATTATCCAAATATGCGCTTGATTCAAATTACAAACAAAATATATTGACAAAAACATTTAAAAAAACAACAAACAAAATATTTCAATATTTTTAGACAAATGATACATTGCAACTTAAAAACTGCTACTAAAATTAAACACCAAAAAAAATTATAAAATTCTTTTAACAAAAACAACATGTGGCATGTGCGGTTAAAAATTTAACTCATTAACACTTCCTTTCCCCCTAATTCGAAAACAATTAATGTTTTCATTGTTGTTGCTATTCTTGCTGGTGCTGCTGCTGCTGTTACGGTGTAACAACAATTATTTAGTGTTGTTTTTTAAATGAACACTTTGTTACATGGAGTGCCAGAGAATATTTAGTAAACGAAAAGTGAGGGGAGCAAAGAAGAAAATTAAAATTTATAAACAAAATAAAAATTTATGTACAATAGTTTTAGAATCGTATTACAGAATACCCAAAAAAAACACAACACAAAACTAATAATAACAAATCAAGCAAACAAAACGTCATATGGATGGATATCTGTCTGTCTGACAATGAGTAGTGTTAAAGGTGGATGCGTTTATTAATTGAGGGTGTGTATTGTTGCAATGCCAGAACCAGCTCAACGCATTTCTTTTCAAAATTAATGTTATTTATGGATTGTTATTGTTGCATATCCTCAACCAACAACTATACAAAAAAATGTCTCAACATGTTATACGCACATTAAATGAATGCAACTGTCAATTGGCTGTAGCAAATAACGCATTAACCGAAGAAAAATGAAGGCCCACCACCATCAACAACATCAGCAGCAGCACAAACAGCAATATCTCAACAACATCTGTTTAAAGGTGTATGTAGAAACACATACATTGAATTGTTCTCAAAGATACAAAATATTTGTTATTTTGTTTATGATTATTTTTCTATTTGGTTTTTGTAAGTTGGGAGTTGTTGTAATTGTTGTTGTTGCAAACAATCGTAGAGAGATCATCATAAATTGTTAAATGAAAATCACTTTTAAATGAAATGTTTTATGATCATTTTTTATTCAATTCAATGTTTCTGTTTTTGTTATTTGTACTATTAGAGTTATGGACTACATATTGTGGCTATTGTTGTTGTTGGTTTGATGGTCGTTTAAGAAAAGGGATGGTGTCCCAGAGGAAGATGGAGGGAAGCAGAACCTCTTATCACTAATCGTTGGAACGAAGCGAAATCAATGTAAAGGTCATATAGTCTAGTCTATATATTAGTCTATAGTCTAGTCTATAGTCTAGTCTATAGTCTAGTCTATAGTCTAGTCTATAGTCTAGTCTATAGTCTAGTCTATAGTCTAGTCTATAGTCTAGTCTATAGTCTAGTCTATAGTCTAGTCTATAGTCTAGTCTATAGTCTAGTCTATAGTCTAGTCTATAGTCTAGTCTATAGTCTAGTCTATAGTCTAGTCTATAGTCTAGTCTATAGTCTAGTCTATAGTCTAGTCTATAGTCTAGTCTATAGTCTAGTCTATAGTCTAGTCTATAGTCTAGTCTATAGTCTAGTCTATAGTCTAGTCTATAGTCTAGTCTATAGTCTAGTCTATAGTCTAGTCTATAGTCTAGTCTAGTCTATAGTCTAGTCTATAGTCTAGTCTATAGTCTAGTCTATAGTCTAGTCTATAGTCTAGTCTATAGTCTAGTCTATAGTCTAGTCTATAGTCTAGTCTATAGTCTAGTCTATAGTCTAGTCTATAGTCTAGTCTATAGTCTAGTCTATAGTCTAGTCTATAGTCTAGTCTATAGTCTAGTCTATAGTCTAGTCTATAGTCTAGTCTATAGTCTAGTCTATAGTCTAGTCTATAGTCTAGTCTATAGTCTAGTCTATAGTCTAGTCTATAGTCTAGTCTATAGTCTAGTCTATAGTCTAGTCTATAGTCTAGTCTATAGTCTAGTCTATAGTCTAGTCTATAGTCTAATCTATAGTCTAGTCTATAGTCTAGTCTATAGTCTAGTCTATAGTCTAGTCTATAGTCTAGTCTATAGTCTAGTCTATAGCCTAGTCTTTAGTCTAGTCTATAGTCTAGTTTATAGTCTATCCTATAGTCTAGTCTATAGTCTAGTCTATAGTCTAGTCTATAGCCTAGTCTATAGTCTATTCTATAGTCTAGCCTATAGTACAGTTTATAGTCTAGTCTAGTCTAGTCTATAGTCTAGTCTATAGACTAGTCTATAGTCTAGTCTATAGACTAGTCTATAGTCTAGTCTATAGACTAGTCTATAGTCTAGTCTATAGACTAGTCTATAGTCTAGTCTATAGACTAGTCTATAGTCTAATGTATAGACTAGTCTATAGTCTAGTCTATAGTCTCGTCTATAATCTAGTCTGTAGTTCAAACAATTGTCTGGTCTTTAGTCCAAACTATATCCAATGTTTCACTTTACCTTAGAAATACTTCCCTCCCAATAGTTAATTTTTTATTTCAACTTTTTCTCTCAACATCACAAATTGTTAAATTTGCTGTTGCACCACCACTCATCGCATCATTCGAAACAGAGGAGTTTCTTCTAGTGAAGTTGCTTGTCTTCATGTTGCAACACATTTTTGTACATAAATATTTTCTGTTTCAAACTTTTCAAAATGTTTGTTTTTTTTTAACTTCTTTTATAATATTAAATATTTTTTTCTTCTTCTTTAAATGTCCGTCCATCAGTCTATGGGTTATTTTTTCAACGCCTCCAGCTAGTTTCATTTTCATTTATTTGGCGTCTTAAACAACAGCTCAGAGCTCTGAATGGAATGAAAGAGAGTATGTTGTTGAACATTTCGTCTTGGAAGGTGGTAACGCATGTCATCGTAAGTTTGTGTCTGTCTATCTATCTATTTAACCATTCGTCTGTCTGTCTGTCTCTCCGTCTGTCCTTCCATTTTGGTTATATCTGTGTAATAAGATTGCAGTACTAGTTAGTATCTGTTTAGTATTCTTCTATATGTTCAACGTATTTCAATCCTATTTTAGTGCCATAATTTACATGTCTATTCTGTTACATGCATGACTGGCTGTAAGTGCTAGGATAGAGCGAAAATTTTCTTTATAAATATTTTGTTGAAAAAAATCTTCACAACTCCTTTGGGACTTTGGGAATTGTGGTAAATTTCATTGGATTTCTTTAGGATTTTTTTTGAATTGTATTTGAAATATACATAAATAAATGCAATTATTTTGTGGAAATCACAATCCCAGGGGAAATTTTACTTTACTTTGAGCCATTACATCTTGGCTTATTATGGTTTGTAATACCATTTTAACTACTGTTTGGTAGAAAATTTGCTTTGTTTTTCTTGGTTTTTTGGTTATGGATATGTTGCAATATGTGTTAGTTTATTTATTAGGTATTTGAAAATTATTATGTTAAGATTTTATTTCTGTGATATCGATAATTTTTCCAGACCATAATAGGTTAATCAATGCTGATTTATTGTACTTGTCAGTAAACGATAGAGTTGTAAAATTGCAGGTTGTTTTATGTGAAAAGATTAACCTCCTTATTCACAAACAAAATTTGTATTTTATACAAAGTTTATAAAACAAAAATTTTCATATAAAATGTATTTTATAAACCGTTTATAAAATAAAAAAATTTGATAAAATCATAAATATTAAGAGTTTGGTGTCTAAAGATAAATTTTATTCAAAATATGTTAACCACAATTTATTTTAATTTAATCTTTAAAAATTGTTTGCATTTTAATTGAAATATTCTAGAAATATGCGGGTCTTAGCCAAATGATTTGATGAAATCATATTTTTAAATTTTAATAAGAGATTTTTTGTGGTTTGAAAACCACAAATGATTTACATGGACCTTAAATTAGAAAATCTTTAAAAATCATATCAGAAAATTGAGAGAACCACCAAAATTAATTAACTTGTTTTTTTTAGAAATTAGATTAGATGAAGCTGATCGAAAACCATAATTAAAGATTAATTCAGACTACAAGTGAAGATAACCGAAACATCAATTGAGTTTACAATTGAAGACAAATTCAGACTTGAAGTTTAACTAAAACTACATTTGAATCTTAACTGGAACTACAATTGAAACAAAACTAAAACTACATTTGAATCTTCACTGGGGCTATAATTAAATATTAACTGCGACTACAAATGAAGCTAAGATAAAACTATAATTAAAGTAAAACTAAAACTACATTTAAAGCTTAACTGGTACTACAAAAGCTAAATGAAAACTACAATTAACTGGGACTACATTTGGAGCTTAGCTTGGACTACAATTGAAGCTTAACTAAAACTAATTGAAGTTAAACTAAAAAGTTAAACTAAAACTATATTTGAAGCTTAACAGGGACTACAATTGAATTTTAACCGGGACTATATTTAAAGCTAAGCTGGGACTACAATAGAAGTTTAACTAAAACTACAACTGAATCTTCACTGGGTATACAATTGAAGCTTAACTGGGTCCACATTTGAAGCTTAACTGGGACTACAGTTTAAGTTAAACTGAGACTACAATTGAAGCTAAGATAAAGCTACATTTACAGTTAAACTAAAACTACAATTGATGTTAAACTAAATCTATATTTAAGGCTTAACAGACACTACAATTGAATCCTAACAGGGACTACATTTGAAGCTTAACTGGGACTAAAATTAAAGCCAAACTAAAACTACATTTCAATATTCACTGGGTATCCAATTGAAACTTGACTGGGTCCACATTTAAAGCTTAACAGGAACTACATTTGAAGCTAAACTTAGACTACAATTGAAGCTAAGATAAAACTACAATTAGAGTTTAACTAAAATTACAATTTAAGTTAAACTAAAACTATATTTCAAGCTTAACAGGGACTACATCTGAATCTTAACTGGGGCTACATTTGAAGCTTAGCTGGGACTACAATTGAAGCTAAACTAAAACTACATTTGAATCTTTACTGGGAATACAATTGAAGCTTAACTGGGTTCACATTTGAACTAGGACAACAATTAAGTTAAAGTAAAACTGCAATTCAAATCAAACTCGAACCACATTTGATGCTTAATTGGGACTACAATTGAAGCTAAACTAAAACTACATTTGAATCTTCTCTGGGAATACAATCGAAGCTTAACAGCGTTCACGTTTGAAGCTTTACTAGGACTACAAAGTTAAACTAAAACTACAATTGAAGTTAAAGTTAAGCTGCTATTCTAATCAAACTCGAACCACATTTGATGCTTAATTGGGACTACAATTGAAGCTAAACTAAAACTACATTTGAAACTTAACTGGGATTACAATTTAAGCTGAACTAAAACTAAAATTAAAGATAAACTAAAACTACATTTGAAGCTTAACTGGGTCTACATTTGAAGCTTAACTGAGTCTACATTTGATGCTTAACATGGCCTTCATTTGAAGCTTAACATGGCCTACATTTGAAGCTTAACTGAGTTTACATTTAGAGCTTAACTGAGTCTACATTTGAAGCTTAACTAGGTCTGTAGTTGAAACTTAACTGGGACTACAACTTAACTAAAACTACATATAAACTAAAGATCACCGACTTTCACTATTTTCTCAATTAGAACGTTATATAAGTTTCATAAATATAAAATGGATTTTTGATGGAATATATAAATGATTTCAGATTTTCCAACTTTTGCACCAGCCGATTTTTAGGATTTTTAGCGTGATATATAAAGGATCACATATTTTCAATATTTTCTCAATTTGAGCGTTTTTTAAGGATGGACATTTAAAAACAGAAGAATGTCATAACGTTTAACAAAAAACTTAACTCCGTGATAAAATAATCAAATAAAACTATATTTCTTATCAAAGAAAAGTAAACTAATTAAAGAAAAACAGGATTTTTGCATTTGATCCTTAAATTGTTTTATTTGTTCACATGTTATTTATTGCCAAATAAATCCATATGATGAAAATATTGTGAAAACTGCAAACCACAATAACAACGACATAAACCCAAAGATAAACCTTAACAATAGTAATATAATAGATGAGATGAGATTTGAATTAATCACCCTGTGTGGTACAATTTACACACAAAAAAAGGGGGCAAATCTCATTTTAAGTAAATTATTTTAAAACAGGTAACTCCTACATACACAGACATGTAATGTAAACTCTAAATTTTTGCAAAAAGAAAACAATCTTCACATATTCTCATATGTGTAGGATTAAGATACAAAGAGACATGGGAACAAAACAAAAAACAAGAAAGAAAAGAAAAGATACGCAAAATACAAAGACATTTCAAAAATTGTTTATATTTGAAATTATAAACATTTTGCATTTTTCAAGTATTTGCAGTTTTGTTCTTTGCCGCAAAACAAAAGCAATGAATGTAGAGCAGATCGAAAACAGTGAAAGAAAGAAGGACAACAATCTGCTTTATTTGGGCGCGACTCTTTAAAAGAGTTTAGACTAGAACTCAAGTGGGCTTTTGTTAACATCAAAAATGATGATAATACTAACTATGGGAGGATTTTCATTATCCTCTAATTGTTTGCCATTGTTCACACGCAATGCACTCAAAACTAACACGCTTCTTAAGCCCCCGCTTTTTGTCTCAACGTTAACAATGGCCAAAAACGATGCCTACAGATAGAGCCATGTTATTATAGTAAATTGTACTAGATTTATTTTTAAAGATTGAAGATTTAATATTTTGCATTTTCTTTCTTTTCTCTCTAGTCTTCTTGTCAAATAAAGGGAAGATCCTTAAGATGGCAAAATGTATGATTAAGAGTTTAGTTTAGTTTAAATATGCTCTATATTAGAGAACCCAGCTTAGGCTTTTATTTTTATGGCTTTGTCCTGTTTCTGTTGCAAATGTTAAAGCAAGTGCATTTTCGTTTTTAGTCCAGTTTAAGTTTAGGGCCTAGACAATAAAACCACTTGATATTTTCTTTGTCTACGATAAAAACCCTCTTGAGATTACAATACTTATAATAAATAAAGTCTTTTAAATCAGAGCAATCTTTATTTATTTTAGTTTTGTTTGCTTCTATTTTGTTTAGTTTATTTATAGACACTGAAAGAAATATTGTGGATAATGTTGTTTTAATGTATGATTACAAATTAAACTTAATATTGGACGATAACTGAAGCTAAAATGGGGCTAATATTGAGGTTAAATTGGGACTATAATTGCAGCTTAACTGAGACTAAAAGTTAAGCTAAACTTTGAAGCTAAACAACAACTACAATTAAAGCAAAACTAACAACACAATTGAACCTAAATTGCTACATAAATTAAAGCTAAACTGGCACTACAATTGAAGCTAAACTGGGACCACAAATGAAGCTAAACTTCGACCACAAATAAACTTAAACTGGTACTATATTGAAGCTAAACTGAAACCACAAATGAAGCCAAACTATGACAGCAATTAAAGCTCAACTTGTACTACAATTGAAGCTAAACTGGGACTACAATTTAAGCAAAACTGAGACTACAATTAAAAGCTAATAATTGGACTACAACCGATGCTTAAGTTAAAGCTAAACTTCGACTTCTTTTTAAGCTAAACTTGGACTACAATTGAAAATTAACTAGCTGAGATTACAATTTGAACCAAACTAAGATTACAATTGAAGCTAAACTGGGACTAAATGTAAAGCTTAGCTGCGAATACGATAGAAGCTAATCTGAGACTACAACTGAAACTAAACTTTTACTGCAATTATTATTACAATTAAAACTAAACTCAGACTGCAGTTGAAGTTAAACTTGGACTACAAATAAAGCTGAACTTTTACCACAATTGAAGCTAAACTGAGACTACAATTGAAGCTATGCTGCAAATACAATTGAAGCTAAATTGGGACGCTAGGCTGCAACTACACTTGCAGTTAAGCTGTGACTACAACTAAAGCTAAACTGCAACTACAAGTGAAGCTAAACGAAACTACAATTGAAGCTAAACTGAGGAAAGACTGCAATTGAAATTAAGCTGTGACTACCGTTGAAGATAAACTGTAACTGCAATTCAAGCTAATCTGAGTGTATAATTGAAGCATAACTGGGACAACAATTAACCCTACACTACATCTAAAATTGAAGCTAAACTCAGACTACACTTGAAGTTAAACTGTGACTACAACTGAAGCTAAACTGGTACTACAGTTGAAGGTAAACTGGGAATACAACTAATGCTGCACATGCAGCTAAACTTCGACTACAAACGAAACTACAACTGAAACTGAGACCACCCTCAGTGAGACTACAATTAAAGTAAAACTGGGACTACAAATGAATATTAATTGTAACTACAATTAAAGCTAATCTGAGTCTACAATTAACCATAGACTGCAATTAAAATTAACGCTAGACTGCAACTACACTTGAAGTTAAACTGTAACTACAACTGAAGCTAAACTGCAACTACAATTGAAGCTACACTATGACTACAATTGAAGCTATACTACGACTACAATTGCATCTAAACTCAGACTGCAAGTGAAGCTACACTATGACTACAATTGAAGCTATACTACGACTACAATTGCATTTAAACTCAGACTGCAAGTGAAGCTAAACTAAACTACAATTGAAGCTAAACTAAGGCCACAATTATATCTAAACTGGAACCACAACTGAAGCTATACTGGGAATACTATTGGATTCATACAAAAGACTATAATTCAATCTAAACTAGGACAACAATTAAAGCTAAAATTTAGATCTAAACTAGAGCGATATAAAGAATATGTTGTTTTTTTCTAAGTGTATGTGTAAATATTAAAAATTTCAACATTTTATTTTGTAGGCGCTTATTTTGGTTTATTTGTTTAAGAAATTTTATTACTCGATTGGATATTAAAGAATTTGTGTCTAAGCATTTTATTGCTTAGCACCGACGCGCAGACGCAGACAGTGGAAAATAATTTCAACTATAACAAGTCTATAAATGTTCACATGCACACATGCATACATACACCACATTCTTTGTCTAGTACATTTGATCTTACAAAGTTCTTCTTTGTTTCAATTCATTTAGGTTTTGGTTTTTTCTTTATATGTATCTTTTGAATATACAATTTATTTGCATGGCAAACAATAAAAACCTCAAGTACCCACTTTACATTGGCATTGTTAGTTAAAATAAACTATTTGTATGTTGTATGTTAACGCCGGCTATACTATAGTAAAATATATTGTTTCCTCTATATATCCAAATCCAAAACTTAGTACAGGTACTGGACTAGTTTTAGAGCATCTACACATATAAGTATGTATGTGCGCACATACATGCATATCTTAATGATAATCATTAAAATCTTTTTATTTGATCTCCTACTTACTGGACAAAGTAACCAACCTTCTTCTGCTAAATTAACATACATACCTACATACGTACATATAGAGGTATATGAGTATGTACATTAGTTAGATTGTGGGTTGCACATATGGCTTAAGACGCATTGATAGCGGCTTATGGAAATTCCTATAAAAACGGATGAATGAAGTAATACGGGGATTTCCTTTGTCTTCACACTCAAAACTCAAATTCTCTTATGCTTCTGGTATTTGCGTGTCTGTCTTTAATTTTAAGCACCTGCGTTAAATATTCTTTTTTTTCTCTCTTTAAGCGTGTGCGCCAGAGCTTGGCTTAAATTATCTGCGTTTTTATATTGTGTGCGCTTGCGCATTTAGCTGACTGCTTAACGGAATTACATTAAAATATTTAAACACCCACTCATAAGTGTTCAATTTAACTCATGCTTAGCACATTATTTTACTTGTTTTCCGCTTCTGACACTAAAAATTGCGGTTGATGAAATTTACACTTACACCACATGTCTTTATGTAAATGTAAACTGCTGGAGGAAAATGGGTGTTTCTTATATTTTCGCGTGTCATGTTTGTCATTAATGTTTGGATAGGAAAATCCAAAAGAAAATTTTGGCATACATTGAATATCTAATGGGTTTTTTGGGTGTAGAGAAAAATTTTAATTGAAAACAATTGGGAAATTCTGGATGAATATTTTCCGTTATTTATTTACTTTTAAATTAAATAGAAATTAATATTGCAAAATTGTTGTTAAATAAATATATTGAAATTTATTAGACAAATTCAATTTGGTAAAAGGAATTAAGATTTGGGTTCGCTTGGGACTAGAACTAACTACAATAGAAACAAGTATGAATTTATAGTCGGATATTGCCGACCATATGATACCCTACACCAGTCAGTATGTTAAAATAGTGGATTTTTTATATAAAGCATTTAATTTGTTTTATTGTGAAATTGTTTACTTATTGTTGACAAAAGAGAGATTTTCTACAAGAGGTCTCATAGGGGAGAAGCGGTAAATATGGGCCTATCCTTATAAATTTTGGTACATGAATTTACGTCTACTTCAAAGTCATTTATGTAGATTTTGATCGTTTTATTAGTAATTATAAGGTAATTTTGACCTACAAGTCATTTTCTGAAGGGGAGCTTGTAGGGGGGCTAGGGTCAAATGAGGCCCGATCATTATAAAAAATTAGTATTGTCATTTATTGTTCTATTAAACTAATTTTTGCTGATTTTTGTTGACATTATAAAACATTTTACGTAATTGTGAGCCTTAAGGACCGATAATCGACTCAGAAAGTGATTCTGAGCCGATTGGTATACTTTAAGGTGGGTCTAGGACCAATATTTTTGGGTGTTACAAACTTCAGCACAAACGCATAATACCCTCGCCACTATAGTGGTGTAGGGTATAATTACAACTAAGTAAAACTGCTAAAGAAGCAAAATGGAACTACAATTAAAGCTAAACTATGACCACAATTGAGACTTAAACTGACACTTTCATTGAAACTTAACTGAGAAAGCAAATGATGCTTTAGTAGGACAACAATTTGGGAATAAACAATACTATATTGAAACTAAAACTGAAGCTTATCCGGGACTACAATTGAAGCGAAACTGAGACTACAAGTTAAGCTAAACTATTCTTATAGACCATAGAATGGCCATATCTGTCTGCAGCACAGTGACTTTGACTCACACACGGACTTTGATAAAGTTCTCAAAGTCATAATCTCTTTCAGGAACGAATGGTGTAGGGGCAATTTTCCAATCGAGCGAATATACCACCTCTATCTTTTCAGATGGTTTCAAAAATGAACTGCTTGGTTCTAGTGTCTTCTGTGAAGAAGCTGAGATAAGCATATCTCACCGTCTTCCCAACAATTAAAGTTTCTTTTGGGCTGAAATATTTGCAATAATGTCAGCTCTTAGGATACAACTTGACCTCATTATTCGCAGAAACATAGGAATCTTTGTCGATAGTCAATATTAGTGCAAGAAGGATCTTTCAGGGCTGAGTTGCCTGTCTGATATTTGGGTCTCTGTACATAGACAGCATACTTTGATAATGAACAGACAGATGAGCTTGCCAGAACAGGATTGGCTCTTGATATTTCTAACGCCGTTTCTGTAGTTACCCCATTCGATTTTATCAAGAGCAATATCCTCAGATTCTTTCTTCAAAAGGCTGAAAGTAGATGGAATAACATAGACACATGTAAAGGGACAAAGATATTGTGGTCCTTTTTCAATGAGAAACGCACAAGACATCTTATTAAACGAAGTAGACGGGACATATTGAGACTGATATCAGTAACAATACGATATTGGTTGATAGACAGACATGCAAATCGGCTTAGGCTCTCCTTCAACGATTACTGTTTTAGTTGCAAAGACAGGAAAATGTCCTGCCCTGGCCGCAAAGAGAAACCGCTTCCTTGATAATTACTTCATATCTAACCTCGGCGAGATATCTGCGTGTAAGCTTAATAACATCCTCAGATTTCTCACAGCAACAAGTTGGATCTTATATTAAAAATACTAAATTCGAACACATTAACCAACCAATGACCATTGATAATGCTTAAGTGGGACCAAAAATAGGGTTGCATATATAACATCAATTAAAGCTTAACTAAGATAGCAATAGGAGCTTAACCTGGACTAATTAATACAGTAATTAAAAGTTAAGATAAACTTAAGATATAAGCTTACATTGGACTACAATTTAAGTTAATCTGCGATTATAATTGTAGCTAAACTGTCAATGCAGTTAAAGCTTAAATGTGACTACAATTGCAGCTAAAGTTGGACTGCAAATAAAGCTAAACTAGGACTATAGTTAAAGCAAAACTAAAACTACAATTGTTGTTAAAATGAGCAAAAGAGAAACAAGCAATTGAAGCTTTAGTTGGACTATAATTCAAGATAAACTGCGACTAAACTTGAAGTTAAACTGAGACTACAATTCAAGCTAATGTGGGACTGCAGTTAGAGCTAAACTAAGACTACAATCACAGCTAAACTAAAGAAAAACTACAATTGAAACTTAAGTTGGACTACAATTCTAGATAAACTGCGACTACAATTGATAATTAAACTCCCGACGTAGTTTGCTAAACTGAGAAGCTTAACTGCCAACGTTTGCTAAACTGAGAACAGCTAAACTAAACTAAAAAAAAAACTACAATTGAAACTTAAGTTGGACTACAATTCTAGATAAATTGCGACTACAATTGATAATTAAACTCTCGACGTAGTTTGCTAAACTGAGATGCTTAACTGCCAACGTTTGCTAAACTGAGAACAGCTAAACTAAACTAAAGAAAAACTACAATTGAAACTTAAGTTGGACTACAATTCTAGATTAACTGCGACTACAATTGATACTTAAACTCTCGACGTAGTTTGCTAAACTGAGAAGCTTAACTGCCAAGTTTGCTAAACTGAGAAGCTTAACTGCCAACGTAGTTAAAGCTGAAATGAGACAACAATTAAAGCTAAGATAGGATAGCAGTTAGGTCTAAACTGAGACTATAATTGCGGTAAAACTAAGCTAAAGAAAAACTACAATTGATATTTAAGATGGACTACAATTCAAGATAAACTGCGACTACAATTGAGACTCAACTCTCGATTTCGTTAAGACTAAACTGAGACTACAATTGTAGCTAAACTGGGACCGTGGCTAAATCTAAACTGAAACTACAATTGTAGATAAACTGGTATTGTAATTAAAGCTAAACTGAGACTACAATTGCAGCTAAACTCAGACTACAATTGATTCTAAATTTAGATTGTAAATAAAGCTAAACTGAGACTACAATTAAAGATCAAGTTGGACAATAATGTAAGTTATGGTACGATTACAATTATGAAATTAAAAATGAAAAATTACTACGATACTATGATAACCCTACAAACTATACTTAATATGAACTTCGACTGCATAATGAATTAAGACTAATACTTTTTCTCATAAGAGTATAAATGGTACAATATTTAAACTCCACTTGGACTACAGAAAGAAGTGCAATTAAGCTCAAATAAAACAACAAACATACCATTAAGATCGGCTATTTAAAAATGATCATTTCAATTATTTACTAATATTAGCACATACGAGAATTATCACCACATTACGCCGACCAACTTGAAATAACTTTTATTACAAAAACATTTCTTTTTTTAACTTTTTAAATTATTTGGTTTTAATTCAAAATTTGTTTTTAATTCAAAATACAATGTAGACGAACGATCTCACCAAACCATTCTCACATAAACTGACCCTGTCAAAGTGGAAAGCAATTAACAAAACCGAATACAACAACAACAAAAAACACGGAACGAAAAACTATCTACAAAATAATATTTATCCATATGTCAAGCATTAAAGACAATAATATCGCCAACGATGAAGACCCCCAAAAAACCGACTCCAAACAAACAAGAATCAAAGAAGTATGTGGTAATTTTCAATATCTATTGTATTTTGAAGCCAAACACAAATACTTTCATACATACAAATGTATTCTGCCTAAAGCGGGAGAATAAAGAAAGTCAAACTGAAATAATTTTAATGTGAGACTGACGATAAAATTGTCGCCAAACAGAAAATTAGTGGCTGCTGTTTTTTTTAAGTCGATTCAATAAAATAAAAAACCAACAACAACAACAGCCTAAAGAAGCTCACCAAAGCTTTGATTTAAGCCGCTTCTAAAAAAAATACACTGATCTGTTTCGCTGTTTCTCTTCGTAACCATGTGCATCGCTCAGGCGCTTTAGTAAATTCGTTCAGCGCTAAAGCGACAAAGTAAAGTTGTTGCCGTTGTTGCCCAATTTACATGTTGCAAACATTTGTTATCACAGCATGTAGATCTGAAAAAGAAGAAGACGAATATGCTAAAAGAAGGTCTTTCGACCAACAACTAAACAAAACTTCAACCTCTTCATCTGTAACAAACAATGACTGTGACATTCAAATTTAAAGCGTTGTTGTTGTTTTTGTTGTTATGTGTTTTCGACCAAAGACACAATTTCCCCAATGAGAATTCAATAAATTTGTTGTGTTTTTTTCCTCTGCTTCTTTAAAAGCTTTGACAATGAATAAGGGAAAGGTATAGAGAATTAAGTTAAAATAACAATGAAAACGGAAAACGATCATCACCAACAGCAGCAACAGCATCAATACAATAAATGTTTGCTTGATGATCTTATATTGATTGTTGGAGTCAATGAAATTGTTATTGTTTTTGTCATTCTTACTGTTGTTGTTGCTATTGGGGTTTTGTGAATGATCCTTGTATATGTTGCAGAACTACATGAATATGCAGTGTTATTAATGTAGAGCTTATAAACACTTAAGCCATGAGTTTATATAGAAGAAACGATGAGAACCATGTTGTTGCCAGTCGTTGTTACGATTCAGTTTTGTTTATCGGAAAGCTGTATTACGGGGTCTTTTAAATGCTAAGGAAAAGTTTAAAGGCCTTTAACACACAACATTTTATGTACTGGAACCAAACTGAACTAGAAATCACTTAGAACTGAACTAGAAATGAACTAGAGTTGAACTAGAACTGAACTAGAACTGAACTAGAATTGAACTAGAACTGAACTAGAAATGAACTAGAACTGAAGTAGATCTGAACTAGAACTGAACTAGAACTAGAGCTGAACTAGAACCAGAACTGAACCAAAACTGAACTAGAACTGATTATCATAATAGAACATAACTAGAACTGAACTAGAACTGAACTAGAACTGAACTAGAACTGAACTAGAACTGAACTAGAACTGAACTAGAACTGAACTAGAACTGAACTAGAACTGAACTAGAACTGAACTAGAACTGAACTAGAACTGAACTAGAACTGAACTAGAACTGAACTAGAACTGAACTAGAACTGAACTAGAACTGAACTAGAACTGAACTAGAACTGAACTAGAACTGAACTAGAACTGAACTAGAACTGAACTAGAACTGAACTAGAACTGAACTAGAACTGAACTAGAACTGAACTAGAACTGAACTAGAACTGAACTAGAACTGAACTAGAACTGAACTAGAACTGAACTAGAACTGAACTAGAACTGAACTAGAACTGAACTAGAACTGAACTAGAACTGAACTAGAACTGAACTAGAACTGAACTAGAACTGAACTAGAACTGAACTAGAACTGAACTAGAACTGAACTAGAACTGAACTAGAACTAAACTAGAACTAAACCAGAACTAAACTAGAACTGAACTAGAACTAAACTAGAACTGAACTAGAACTTAATTAGAACTGAACCAGAACTGAACTAGAACTGAACTAGAACTGAACTAGAACTGAACTAGAACTGAACTAGAACTGAACTAGAACTGAACTAGAACTAAACTAGAACTAAACTAGAACTGAACTAGAACTGAACTAGAACTGAACTAGAACTAGAACTGAACTAGAACTGAACTAGAACTGAACGAGAACTGAACTAGAACTGAACTAGAACTGAACTAGAACTGAACTAGAACTGAACTAGAACTGAACTAGAACTAGAACTGAACTAGAACTGAACTAGAACTGAACTAGAACTTAACTAGAACTGAACTAGAACTGAACTAGAAAAAAACTAAATTATAACTCAACAATATTACGACTAGTTTTTAGTCTTATTGTACTTTCTTTAAAAAGCGGTATTTGTTAATGACTTTAAATTCCAAAACTTGGACAGATTCGATCTTACAAGCCTCCACGTAGCTATGATTTTAAATGAGAAATGCCATCGCCTTCCAGAAACTTTACAATATGTTTAAAATTCCGAAGTGATTTTCAAAGTTAAAGGCCCTTTTTGCATTCGACTAATATAAACCCACTTGCTCCCCTCCCTTTTTAAGACACTGGTATTGTCGGTATATTTATTGTGGCTTTTTTTATGGTCCATGCAAATGACAATAGGAAACAAGTTGTTAAATAAAAGAATTTGTATCGTTTTTGCATTTTTTTTCTTCCCCAAAACAATCTACCAAATTTAAGACATCATCAATTGTTTTACATTTTATTTTTCGGTAGATTTTAGACTGTTGTGTTTTTTATGTATGTATCGCGGGTGCGATTAAAATGCCACCCGTATTGAATATTCATTGAAATAATTTTAACCGCAACAAAAAAATAAATAAAAATGGAATAGTGGAAAAAACACACATACAAATCAAGGTTGACAAAAAACAAATGTCTTTGAGTTTCTACCGCTTTCACAAAACCGCCATAACTTCTATGTTTTTTTTTTAATTTCTTCGATGAACATGATCAACAAAATCCTGTTGTCATTTACAGTTGTTAAAACGAACATTTATTTGTTACTGACTGACTTTGGAGGTTGGGAAAAATGTTTTCTTGTATAACAATACCTGATACTGTGCAGGATGATGATGATGACTTTGATAAGCTGGCGTTACGTTTGACAATTTAAACATGCCATAATCTAAGAAGTTACAGTAGTAATGATGGTGGTCCATATCATTATCACAATACTTCGTGTTCGTTTGTACGTGAAAACATCAATTTCCTTTTGTTCTAATAGAAATTCAGTGATAAGAAAATGTATTACTTGTATAACAACAGCCATCTTATTTTCTTTTAAATATTCTTACTCTAATAGTTGATTGTATTTTTTTTTCTAAATCATCACTAACTTCCAACGCTCTCACTCTCTCGCAGGCTGAACATAAATTTTGAACTTGTGATTCTAGCCAATAATACACGTAGTCAATGCCGCTGTTGCTGCTGCTATGTAACATTTGACTTGGCGCCATCATTTAAGATGCGGCTTTCTATGATCTACTGATAAGTTAACATGAGAATGAAGAAGGTAAAAATGTTGCAAGTTAGTTAGAGTTGTTCTTAGTTAGTGTAAGATCACTTGTTTTAATGTTTGTCAGTGTACAGGTTGTTTTGCGGTTGCCGATGACGATCACCTTGAGTTCTATGTATTTTTAGAGAAATCAACATTGTGTCGTGTAGATTTTTCCTAAAAAAAATGTTTGTGAAGAAAAGCATAAATGTCCAGTTGATGAAAACAGCTGTAATTGGTAATGATTTATAGATTGAGTTTTCAGCTATGAAATGCAATGTTAGTGATCGTGTTATCAAGATTTTTTTCACTTTTTAGTAAATTTTAATTTGAATTTTTCCAACTCGAAAAGAGAGAGAGAATTTTTCAAACATTAATAGAGATCATTTTCTAGGCCCGCAGCGATCATTTACACTGATCGGTCAGACTTTAAAGATGGCTAACAAATCTTTCTAAAATCCGAATCCGTTTTCCAAATTGTTCTCAAAATATTTTTCACGATCACTCCTTTAACATTTAAAATTAGTTTCCTTTAACTTTTCTTTAACACTCTCGTATATTTCATTATTCTTTTTCAATAATTAAACCACTGATAAAGTCTTATAAATATCTGTGAAAGCTTCCACAACAAATACACAATCATCTAATGCAAAGAAGACGCTTGACGATCCTTTGTTTTGCTTGCATAATAAACTAGTTTCGTTGTACAACCAGTACTATCACTGTAATTAGTAAAAGTTACCAAAAAAGGACATTTAAACAAAACTAATGACTTCTAAGTATCTATTGATTACTTAACTTATTTATTATTCAATAAGAATATAAATGATAAACTAAAGTAAATTAAACTAGTTTTCTTTAAGAAAATGAAAGGAAAAAAAGCAAGAAAATGAGTCGCATTTAAATGTTGGGAAATTGACTTATTTAAATGAGTCATTTAAAAATGGATAATATGTAATAGCAATAATATTAGTCATTCACCGAAGTTGTTTGACATTAAAGATTTGTGAAGATACAGGTACTCGCGAAAGTTTAGTTCTAGTTCAGTTCTAGTACAGTTCTAGTTCAGTTCTAGTTCAGTTCTAGTTAAGTTCTAGTTCAGTTCTAGTTCAATTCCTTCAGCTCTAGTTCTGTATTAGTTCTGTATTAGTTCTGTTCTAGTTCAGTTCTAGTTCAGTTCTAGTTCAGTTCTAGTTCAGTTCTAGTTCAGTTCTAGTTCAGTTCTAGTTCAGTTCTAGTTCAGTTCTAGTTCAGTTCGAGTTCAGTTCTAGTTCAGTTCTAGTTCAGTTCTAGTTCAATTCTAGTTCTAGTTCAGTTGTAGTTCTGCATTAGTTCAGTTCCAGTTCATACCTAATTCAGTTCTAGTTGAGTTCTATTTTAATTCTAGTTCAATTCTAGTTTAGTTCTACTTCAGTTCTAGTTCAGTTCTAGATCAGTTTTAGTTCAGTTTTAGTTCAGTTCTAGTTCAATTCTAGTTCAGTTCTAGTTCAGTTCTAGTTCAGTTGTAGTTCTGTTCTAGTTCAGTTCTAGTTTAGTTCTAGTTCAGTTCCAATTCAGTTCTACTTCAGTTCTAGTTTAGTTCTAGTTCAGTTCTAGTTCAGTTCTAGTTCAATTCTAGTTCAGTTCTACTTCAGTTCTAGTTCAATTGTAGTTCTGTTCTAGTTCAGTTCTAGTTCTGTTCTAGTTCAGTTCTAGTTCAGTTCTAATTCAGTTCTAGTTCAGTTCTAGTTTAGTTCTAGTTCTAGTTCAGTTCTAGTTCAGTTCTAGTTCAGTTCTAGTTCAGTTCTAGTTCAGTTCTAGTTCAGTTCTAGTTCAGTTCTAGTTCAGTTCTAGTTCAGTTCTAGTTCAGTTCTAGTTCAGTTCTAGTTCAGTTCTAGTTCAGTTCTAGTTCAGTTCTAGTTCAGTTCTAGTTCAGTGTTAGTTCAGTTCTAGTTCAATTCTAGTTCAGTTCTACTTCAGTTCTAGTTCAATTGTAGTTCTGTTCTAGTTCAGTTCTAGTTCTGTTCTAGTTCAGTTGTAATTCAGTTCTAGTTCAGTTCTAATTCAGTTCTATTTTAATTCTAGTTCAGTTCCAGTTCAGTTCTAATTCAGTTCTAGATCAGTTCTAGTTCAGTGCTAGTTCAGTTCTAGTTCAGTTCTAGTTCAGTTATAATTCAGTTCTAGTTCAGTAAGTTTTCAAGTTTTCACTAAAATCAACCGATATGTTAAAATTTTATATTTTTTACAAATTTCAAAAAACTAAACTAATAATTAAACTTTAAAATTCACAGTGTTGTTTCACATACCTACATGCAATCTAATGTTTTAATCGCCTTAAAGATTTAATTACTATAAAACTCTGTTATTCCTCTGCTAATTATTAATTTTTTACATTTTCCCTTAAATTTTACAAAAAAACAACTTGATTTTTATATGGCATTGAGTATAGTATTCTTTTTCTTAAAAAACACAAATTTTATTTTAGCTTATTACAAATAAAAACTTAAACTAAATTAGGCAAATAAATTATTTAGTTTTTAACAGTATAAAAAAAAACTTAAAAAGCTAATAAAATGATACAAAAAATTTACATAAATTACAAGAGTCTATAGATTTTACAAAATCAAAATTACAAGAAAATGCTCAGCATCACAAATAGAGAGAGAGAAAGAGAGAATTTTCATTTGATTTCTTATTTTTTTTAAACAGAGACAGCACTGCGGGTATTGCTACCCAATATGGAGGATATGCTAAAACTGCTACGTTTCGCAGGGGGTTCACAAACCGAAAGTCTTGGTGAGTTGCTGGGGGAGGTGTTCGAGGGCAAAAGAGCTGCAGATTGCTGTGATTCCTCTGAAGAAGTACTAACAACATCTACAAATAACTCAGGATTTTGTTCTTCATGTGAGGAGGAAATTTGGCTGGAAGTTTCTTCATTTCCCGAAATGTAATCATAATCCGAGGAAGGCTGATGATATGGCAATCTTTGAGCTGCCAAAGGTTCCATATAAGAGGGCATGCTGGGCATAAACAAGGGCATAGCTTGCTGTGCTAGTTGAGGAAAGAAGGCGGGCGATATCATATCATTCATATTGGGTTGTAGAGCATAACGCATAACATTATTTAAATCCATATAGGGTAGGGGGTCATCACGCACGCATAGACGTTTAGCTTGTGGTGAATCTTGACTACTGGCCACACTCGATTGATCGTCATCACAATGAGAGGAATTATTTTGATTTTCCTCCGATGGAGAAGGTGATAGAGACATTTTCCTTTTACATTTCGATTGTCCAGACTCACGGAAACCTTTGGCAAAAGGATTGTTATCGATTTTCAATTTTGTAATGCGATCATTCTAAAAAGAGAGAGAGAATGAGGAGAGATAGATAATTAGTAAAAGAGTTAGGGTATGTTTATAGTTTTTAGAGACAACAATGACACAACAGGAGGTTGCTAATTTTCTATTAGAAGACCACCGCTGAGTTTTTGTCTTTTTTTCTTAAAGAGAGAAGTTGGGTTTAGGTAAATTTTTTTTTATAATTTTTAAATAAACCTCATTTGTTTCACTCTTATTTTGTTAAATAATTGTAAAAAAATACCAACCTGATAAGCGGTTACTGCTACAAATTCGGTCTCGGGAAATACAAAGGCCTGCTGAGGAGCCCAGGGTATTTGTGCTAAATCATTGGTACGTATCACATGTATACGTGGCTGATATTTATGCATACTGGCCAAAACAATCTAAACAAAATTAAGAAAAAAATTTTAAATTAATAAAATTTCTAATAAAATTATAGAAATGCTTTTGGGCTTTTGTTAAGATACTTACATGACCATTATTATCCAAAGTATTGTTGGTCAATTTGACCTTATTGAAGAGTATGGGTTGAGCTTGCCAATGAGAACCGGTGGCGGGGCTGTCGGGATGCAAATACATTCTCTGAGGCGACTGAGGTTCTGCACCACCGGCGGGCACCCATTGAGAACCAGAAAACTTATAACGGCAATCACCAATGGGTACCATTTCAATCAAAACACAATATTGCGATTCCTCTTCCAAACCCTTAAGAGAAACACGCATAGAGGGAAACATACGTCTGGAATAAAGTGAAAAAAAGAAAGTTGTTAATTATTTATTTTATTGCATATTAAGTTATCTTAAAAACTTTGTTATCTTTTTTGTTATAAAGAGACATTTTTTTGTTTATTTTAAACTTTATAATTGTTTAGACACAAGAAACTATAGATTTAAGCAGAAAAATCTTTAGCAAATAACAGAAATGTCTATTTAAATTTACAATAAACAATTTTTCAATGACTGATAACAAGAAGATCACACATTTTTATAAAAAAACAAACTTCTACATACCTTCCACTTTTGGTGATAATCATTTCGGTGCCAATTTTATGGAATTGTTGCCATAAATCATTATTCTCCAATTTGGCCTCGACCCCCGGTAAGGGGGGATGAGAGGGTATTAACATTTGTGGCGGCATATGATGCATGGCGGGCATCATGGCAGCAAATGGATCGGGTATACGTTGCATAATTTGTTGCCTATAGAGTATTTCATGGGCAATTTGTTGTTGCATTCTTAAATCCACTAATTCGTTCATGGTAATCATTTTGTTATTGTTTTATGTTATTATTTTTTTTAATTAAAAATCTAAATTTTTTTCTTTGTTTCTTTAAAATTGTATTCCGTTTATAACTTGTTACTTGTTTAACGTTTGTACTCAGACTGTTTTAATCGTTGACACAACTCTGCTTATTTCCCTCTAAAACAAATCTCAAAAAACACACCAAATAAGATCATTTTCTTTTACTCTCTTTGAGTAGAAATCTTAAAACACACTTGTTTGTGAAAACAAAAAACAACAAGTTCTACCTGTTGCTTCCCTACATACACCCTCTTACAAACAATTTCATAATTAACTACTACTCCCTCTCTCTCTCTCTCTCTAATACAATTATTAAACTAAACTACTGCTTACTCATTACTCTTATCATATACAATTGCTTGAATATAATGCTCTCTCTTTCTTTATTACATTGTTTACCAAGCAAGCAAACACACAACCAAACACATAACAACACTGCCTATGAATCGACTCCATTTTTTAATAGTTTACTCAAGTGTCATGAATGATAATCACTTATTACGGCACTGTTGTTGTTGTTGTTTTTGTGTTTTGCTTTATTTATTTTACAATGGCTTCGCATGGTTGCTTGCTTTTTATAGTGTTATTACTGTAGTTTGTGTGTTTGATGCCTATGTTTTTTGTTGTTTATATGTTTGTCTTTTACTTTTTGTTAAAAAGTGTTTTTGTTAGTGTTTATTTTAATTTTGTTTAATTATAAATTTTTATTAAAATTGTCGCCTAAAACTAATTGCTTAGAGCATCTTTTTAAGCACTTTTCTTTCTTAATACTAAATCTGATACTTGAAATGCAATTGAAAGAAAAAACGGAAATGGTTACTTCTGTTACATATTTATATTTCTCATTATCTTTTTAAAGATTAAAAAGGATTTAGATTAGTTTATTTCCTGCATAAGGATAATTTAATTGATTTTACTTAACATTAAGTAAATTTTACAAAGAATTTTCACTAAAATGGTTTATTTTTGAAGAAATGATAAGTTCAAAAGAAAATCCTTAAACATTTTAATTCAATTTTTAATATTTTATACTCATATGAAGCGTTATTTAAGGAAGCATGATCACAGCTTTTCTCTGGATCATTATTAAAGGATCTAGCAGCGATTTTAGAATTTTCCATATAAAGATTGATTTTTAATGGATTTTCACTCGATCCAGTTGTTATTTAAGAATCTACAACCGATATAGAAATAGATTTTTGATGGAAAAGATAAATAATCTCAGATTTTCAATATTGGATCTGGATCCCAGCTAAATCTTTACTTATCCTATAGATAGGTAAGTAATATTGCAGCAAAAGGTAAAAACTACGTAATTTAGTTTACGATGCCCCAAAAATAATGGCTTTTAAATTTGCTAATTTTTACAGTTATTTTCTATGTTTATCAAACAGAAAAAATTATCAGTAGTTTATTTTCAATTAACATGTTTTAATTTTCTTTATTTATTATTTAAACAAATTTTTAATTGTCTTAATTATCTCGTTTTTTGAAACTGTTTGAAACTTAGGTATAAAATTTTGATTAAATTTTTAATGAATTCAATTAATTTTTTAATTGATTGAAAAAAATTGTATGGCCTTCTTTTCTATTTTAGATTTATTTTTAATATTTCATTTTGAATTTTTGTGCTAGCAATATTTCTAATTCTTAAATAGTCAATAAAATTTTAGGCATATAATGTTCAAGTTTCTTGACAATTTATGAAACATATTATATGTTAAATTGTGACAATAAAGTGAAAATTTTTGTAAATGCTGAAGATATTGTTAAAGGTCTAGTATTTCTTTAACGTTGTGTGTAATCGATTAATAATTCCATTGTTATAATCACCTTCTTAATTGATTTTTAAAAAATTCTCTATCAAACAGTTTAATTTATTTGATTAATAAATTAATCAATGTTAAATCTTGTATCAATTATTGACATTAATTGTTTTGATTAATTCGTTATTTGGAAAAACAATATATATTTTTATTTTTTTACAAATTTGATAATTGATATCATCATTTTGGTTATAGGTGCAAAACTTGCTTGATACAATCATTTTGATAATTAAAGCTCATTTTCAGTTTTTTTTCTGTGCAGTCATACTCAATGCTCCATTAACAGTTTAATCATGCTATTTGGGTGGGTTCTTACCCAAATATAAAAATCAAAATTTCGTAAAAAATATCGACTAGGGTTAGAACCACTTACTGCGGGTCCACACCTTTTTTAGGGAACTTTTGATTTTGCGTTTGAGAAAAAGAAATATCATTCATCTCAATCTCGGTACGGAGTTTCTCGCTATCGGAAACTTGTTTTGTTTTGTTTTTATTCTCATTCGTACAATGCAATTAATACGCAGATTCTGAAACAAAAGTTTCTAGGTGTAGACATTAAGACCTGATCCACACAATAAACTTTTGTTGAGAAACGTTTTCATAATTCGCTTTAAGTTTCTAAGTTTCCAAAAAAAGTTTCCTAGTGTGGACCGGCACTATGGAAACTTAAAAAGAGAATAAAGAAAATGTGTCTCAACAAATGTTTTCCAATGTGAACCAGGTCTTAATAATTCTTTATGTTAGACAAACACTATAGACAAATGGCAATAAATTCTATTCAAAAATATTAATTAATGTTATTTATAACGACCACTCATTACCAAGTAATATATGAAATAACTACATTACCCCTCTATTACTTATTATCAAAATTTAAATATATTTTACTTATTGAATATTGACACAACTCTGGCCGACTTTGACAGAGGATAAGACTAGAATAATCTTGTCTTTTAGTAAGAACTTGTTTAGGTTTCTCACGTATATAATTATGATCGGACACATTTCAGAACGTATAGGTTGCCCTCGTTATGGCTACTTTAGAAGCTGAAGTTGGAAGAGAAAGAAGAGGAATCGGTAAAACATGTTCTATATGACTCTATCTTGGTACAGCTCTTTTTCAAAATCTTGACAGTCTCAGAGATGTTTCACTAGTAAACATGATCGGTCATGTTTACTCATAACTAGCATACATGATCGGTATTATTAAAAGTACTTGGTGCTTTTCACCGAGTTCTTTCAGAACTACTCTATCTTGGTAAAGCTCTTTTCTATGATCTGGACAGTATCAGAGATGTGTCACTAGTAACCGGATCGGCCACAAGGACTCCGAGTAACAAGCGAGTAACACAAGCAACTTATACTAACCTAGAGTAGATTCATTTTAAAATCGATTTTTAATGGAACATATAAGTGATCACAGATTTTTACTGTTTTCTTTACTGGAGTATTATTTAAGATTCTGCAGCTGATTTCAGATGTTCATCACAAATTTTTACTATTGGAGCGTTATTTAAAAGAACATAAAAAATACTTCCCGAGAATGACTTCAGATATCTCTGAATCGATGCGTATTAATGTACTGATTACTAGAAAAATAAAAAAATATGTTTTTCCTTACCAGCGATTGAAAATTTTTGAAATTAGTGTAATTTTCGAAAAATTAAATATTTTATATTTTCTCGAAATGGGTCTTAAAAATTTCGTAATTTTGCGCTGATTAAGGAAAAAATAATTCAAAAATTTTTGTAGAGTATTTTTTCTTGTAATTATCTTTTTCCGCTATAAGCTCAAATTTACGGAATTTTTGAGACCCATTTTGAAAAGATTGCAGAAAAAATTTTTTGAGCATATTGTACTGAGTTCAATATTTTCAATCGCTGATAGGGAACTGAGGGCCTTTTCAAAGAAAATTGTTTTTTTTTCTTTTCGTATTTAGTACATTAATACGCATCATTTTTGAGGCATTCCTTCACGTGCTCCACGAGACATCCTTATCCTTCTTTCAAGCTAACAAACATCCGACTCTTATTCTCTATTAGAGCGTTGGCTAATCTTACCATCAATCTTAAACAAATAATATAAATTTCTGGCCCATAACCTGAATTGTGGTTTGATATGCAATAGATAAAAGTATTCAGTTTAAGATGCTCAATATACCACAAGGATCATTTGTCAAATTTAAAATAAATTTTAGATCATTTTACATAACATTAACAATGTAATCTCCATTAACCCTAAATAACGGAAATTCCAATGACATTTGTTACAGTAACGTCTGTTACTGCAATTATGAACATTTCCTGTAACGGGAAATATGACTAAAAGGCAAATCCTTTAAGATTAACTTTTACCACAAAAAAATAAAACAAAAAAATCATTAAGAAAATCAACATTTTGCTTTTCCAGCTAAAATCAAATAAAAACAAGGAAAGGATTTTCCATTCTTTGCTAATAATTTTTAATTAGTTTTTAAGGATTTTTTTTTTCAACCAACAAAAAAACCTTTGCCATTTGAGCAGCAATATTTAAGCTAAAATAACAGATTAAATAAATTTGATAATAAAAAGAAAAGAAGAATTAACTAAAAACTAATTATAAGAAAAACAAGTTATTTGGATTTGGATCACTCATATTACTAAAATTACATAGTTTTAATAATTGTTGTTGGGTTTTTCTAAATCTTAAACTGAATGAAGTTTAAGGAAAAATAAAAGCGACACAACCACGACGACGTCTTAAATACTTAGTGACGACATAAAAACGTCGTGTTCAAAAGACAGGATTAAAATTGTATGTTTTAAGTTGCTAATTTTTTGAGGACAGTATCACAGACACAGCCAGTCAAGACAATATTCCAAACTGTGTGTATTTAGGTAGTGGGCGTGACAAATCTCTGTCTGTAGACAGTTAAATAAATGTTGTAAAATGTTGTAAGCATGTTGTGTTAAGTTTGTGTCTTGTCTAAGTGGTCAAGAATTTAAAAAAATAATAATAAAAGGAAACACTTAAGAAATATCTACTAGTATTTAAGTTCGAAGCGTTAAATGACTCAACATTTGATAATAGGAAAGCAACAACAACAAAAATCAAGTGATTAAATAACCATCATGTAAACGGAAATATTTTCCATAAATACTTAATTTCAACTCAAATTTCTTATAATTCGTTTGAAAGATTTATCAAACGGAAGCAATTAGTAAAATACATTAAGATATTTTAGTTGAAACATTTAAAAAAGTATTTTGAATTTGTAATTTCTTTTTAAAAACAAAATTATAAATCACTTTTTTTACTTCAATCAAATCTTTTGTTTTAATCAAATCTGATTTTTTCTAGCAATTCAATGTTTAATCCTTTATCTAAAACTATGTTGTTGTTTCTTTCTTCTTTTTGTGATTCCTTTTAATAACGGTTTCTAAATTTATCTATTACATTTGTGGTTTTGTGTCACAGCATGAGTTTGTCGTCGGAAGCGGTATTATTTGACGGCATTCTAACAGAAATTTGTTCATCTTTAAAGGCAGCAACAAAAAAATTCAACTTTTTCTCTTTTATTGCTTTGTCTCCGGTCTCTCCTTCTCTCCTTTTTATTGACACTTTAACTGTACACAGTAGGAATTGAAAATTTTGAAAACTCCCTATTACACTTAAAGAAAATTTTGTAATAATGTATGAGACTTGATAGGAAAGTCGCAATTTGGGATCTAAGTTGAAGAACATCTCGAGATCGTGATTATATCTAGAGAGAAAACAGGTGGATAACTGTTGTTTGGCTCTCCAAAGTTATGAGTCTCACTCACACTTTATATAAATACACAAGTTATGCTTTTTGAGATCTGAGTTAAAGAAGAACAACTCAACCCTGTCGTCATTATATCTTCGGAAGATCATGCCAAAATTAATATTTGTTTAGATTAATCTCGTGTTTTAATTTCACCCTAAAAAAAGAAAACTTAAGACAGAACATTTATGAAATTAATGAATAATGAACTTAGTTGTTGTTGTAGCAGCGACACGTTTAAAGTCGGTGTGGCTGACAATCGTTGTTCGTTGAACTCCGAGTCGTCCTGGTGCGAAGAAGCGATTGTCGGGGCACGTTAACATCCTTTGTCAATAAATTCGATTGTCGATTTGATTGATCCATCATTTCGACAACATTCGAACGCATATCAGGTCCAATTTTGATTTTCAAAACAGAATCATTAAGATTTCTATCTATCTATTTATTTATCTATTTATCTATTTATCTATTTATTTATCTATTTATTTATCTATCTATCTATCTATCTATCTATCTATCTATCTATCTATCTATCTATCTATCTATCTATCTATCTATCTATCTATCTATCTATCTATCTATCTATCTATCTATCTATCTATCTATCTATCTATCTATCTATCTATCTATCTATCTATCTATCCATCTATCCATCTTTTCATCTATCTATCTATCTTGCTATCAAAATAAAGTGTTTGTGAAGTCATATCCATACAAAGTCCAGGATTTAGTTTTGTGCGCGATCGAATGATTTTTGTGCTAGAGTGATCTGCGAGCGAATTCTGATCCTCAAAAGCGAACGAATTCTCTTAGTGTACAATTACATACAAACTTCTTTCGCTCTATTCTAACGACAAACGTAACGTACAGCAACAACATCAAGCAAAAGGATAAAATTTATAAAATATGTGTCGCCAGTCTTGTAATAACCATAATATCACATGTAATAAATTTGTAGCATGTTGGCAAAGCCTTTGTCTCTCTACAGCTTCTAACACGATCCTTTCTCCTTCTCTCTCTTTCCTACTACATTTCTTTTTATATATGTTCCCTTTTTCGGTTTGTAAATGCGTGTGTTTAAGTGTTGTTTTGTGTTTCTGTCTCTAGATCTTATAGGTACTCACCACTCCATCTCCTGCTGGTTTTACGATGCCTGTGTCTTGTGTCGTAAGACCTTAACGATCCACATTAAATTTGTTTTATTATTATTATTGTTACTAGCCCATTGTAACAAGTGTGATGTTATATTGTTGCTTTTACTTTATTATTAGACAATTTTCCTTTCTTAGACTTTTGTTGTCGTCTTACTCGTTGTCCTGCTGCATCTTTGTAATATTGACCGACAAAGGATTTAATAATTGTCAACATCTATGTCAATTTATTGTTTTTTTCAATCACTACAAGTGTTGCTTGACAAGTGTTTTTTTGGTCTATATCAGTTAAATTTGATTGTGGCTGAGTTATAATTGGCGCCAAATTTTTATTTCTCTTCATGTTTCTTTTTCCGTTTCCTAAGTGGAAAAGGAATTTGTTTTGTTGTGTGTTTTGTTATCTTTAAAGCGGATTTATGTGTTCTATTTCTTCTTTTTTTGGAAAGCGGCAAGAAGAGAGTTTTGTGTGAGCTATAAAAGTGTCTAATAAAATATTAATATTGATGGAATCAAAGTTATGTTTTTTGTTAAACAGTTAAGCATTTCAAGAAAATCTATACAGTAAATCAATTTTCATATAAATGGTCTTATACGTGACCACAAAAAGTGTCGCTTTTTTATTTAACTGCATTTTAACAAAGTTACAGCAGAGTTTTAGAGAAAATATAGATTTTTGTTAACAAATTGGAACTTTTTCAAATTTTAGCTCTTATAACGAAGTTAGAGTAGATTTACCACCATATTCATAAATGCTTAATAAAATTTTTGGTGATTTATTGAGGGAATTTTGTATGGAAAAGGTGCGTAATAAACTTAAAATAATATCATTATGAATGTGGGAGTTAATGTGTATTTGACGACAACTTTTACAAAGAAGTGATTTCGTACTCTTCCATTTAGATGGTAAAATTATGGGTAACTCGATCCAAGAACTAGATACATCTCTGATGCGTCACGCCCATCAACCTCAAATACGAAGTTCACTACGACAATGGATAGTGAAATTCATGCAACAACAAGTCTTGCTGCTGTTATAGCATTTCCTACGCTATTGACTGCCGAACAATTTGGTGGCGATGCAAGTTCTGTCAAGATTCGTCGACCACATACTAAGAACTCGTGGAAATGGAAGTGGGATAGTGTTAAAAAATTTAAGCTTATAAACAAGGCAGCAAAAATTATTAAGAAAATGATACATCCCATGCTGTGATTGCGCGGCGCGATCTTTCTAAACTAGATATGTGGACCCAATTGACCATGTGTCAAAAGCACGAGTTACTGCAACAGCAAAAAGTTAACCAAACTCATGAAGATAATCACTGGCATCATGTCGCAACTGCTGCAAACACTTCAGCCGATTTATCGCGTGAGGAAAAACAGCGATTTAACGATCAACTAAACTTTATATTAGACATGCGTCTATTGCCACATATTATACTCGAGCAAAACGAACAGGCCATTATCAAATTAGAAAATGATGAATTTGGAATAGCTCTTACACAAATAGCAAGTGAAGACTGCGAGGAGAATTTTATGGCACAAACGTTTGCAGATAAAAGTTTTCTGTCTATGCTTAATCTTCTATTAAATTATGACACTCAAACATCAGTGGATCCGTTTGCTCTAAATGTGGTCGCAAATGTAACGGTGTTCTCGATCTTTATCGCTATATGCTCGATTGTTCTGGTGACTATATATGGTCACTAGCGAAGAAACGAAAATACCGTTACTAACCCTAAAAAAATTTTAGGGTTATTTTCTGATTTAGACAGGTACTTATTTATTTATTTATTTACTTATTTATTTATTTATTTATTTATTTATTTATTTATTTATTTATTTATTTATCTATCTATCTATCTATCTATCTATCTATCTATCTATCTATCTATCTATCTATCTAT
>NC_060953.1:52090522-52091978 GCF_022045245.1 Lucilia cuprina | reverse complement strand
ACTATAGACTAGACTATAGACTAGACTATAGACTAGACTATAGACTAGACTATAGCCTAGACTATAGACTAGACTATAAACTAGACTATAGACTAGACTATAGACTAGTCTATAGACTAGATTATAGACTACACTATAGACTAGACTATAGACTAGACTATAGACTACACTATAGACTAGACTAGTCTATAGACTAGGCTATAGAGTGGACTATAGACTGGACTATAGACTATACTATAGACCACACTATAGACTAGGCTAACTACTAAACCACAGACTAGGTTATAGAATTGTCTTTAGTCTTAACACGATCTTTTAAAGAATGAAGTTAATGTTTTTATATAACGCTGCTATTTATTACAATTTCAGTTTGTTACCAGTTGTTCGAAACCCCCACTCCTTGGATTTGCCCACTTAGAGCCTCCCTTTTCAATACGCTGTGTTGAGGTAGGTGATGATGAGGATACTGGTGATACCATAGGCAGTGTTATACGAGGTTTTTTCACCATTCGCAAAAAGGATCCATTAAATCGTTTACCCACCTCATCCACCTGTTTCAATTTACTCAAATTGCCAAATTATCAAAAGAAATCAACACTAAGAGATAAACTTCGTTATGCAGTTACTAGTAATACCGGTTTTGAACTGTCATAATTTAATAACACCTTTAAAAGTGTTATAACTTACGAATATAACAATCAGTTTTTTATACTACTGAATATAACTTAATGCAGAGTTTTATAACTTTTTTCAGTTTTCTATTCGTGAAAAATAAGAGAATTCATAAAACAACATATCAATTAAGCATATGTTTCTCTAAAATTTATTTATATATGTAAAGAAAATAACGTAATAATCGTTTTAGTGCTAAAACGAAAATATACTTTCATTTCACGCTGTTTAATTTTTATTTAAATATATATAATTTTTTTTCTTAAATCTATATTTAGTAACTGTGATATAATAACAAATATATAAAGAAAATCTAAATTTATTAACAAATTATATTATTATATGATAAAAACAAAAAATTAAATAATTTTTATATAAAACAAATTATAGTGCAAGTGTGGAAAAAAAGTTGATTGATTTATAATTTACATTATTTAAACGAAAATTTAAATTTATTTTCTTTTTCAAAGATTATACAATAATTATTTGTGTATAACTAAATAAATGTGTATGTGAAAAAATGTAATATAAAATTATATATTACCATAATATATAGAAATACTTATGTATGTGTTTAACAACTGTATGTGTTTGTATTATGTGTAAAGAGATAATAAAATTGCATTCAAATAAATGGTGTAAATAAAAACAAAAAAGTGGATTTTAGTGTTAGATGGATAGATAGATAGATAGATAGATAGATAGATAGATAGATTGATAGATTGATAGATAGATAGATAGATAGATAGATAGATAGATAGATAGATAGATAGATAGATAGATA
>NC_060953.1:52074468-52090422 GCF_022045245.1 Lucilia cuprina | reverse complement strand
TCTAGTCTATAGTCTAGTCTATAGTCTAGTCTATAGTCTAGTCTATAGTCTAGTCTATAGTCTAGTCTATAGTCTAGTCTATAGTCTAGTCTATAGTCTAGTCTAGCAAAATCTAGTTTATAGTCTATCTAGTATATCGCCTATTATATAGTCTAAAATCGAGTCTGTAGACTAATCTATGGTCTGGTATATAATCTAGTCGATAGATTAGCCCTAAATTGAACTACTAACCTTCAAAAACAGTTTCCTCTCCTCTTCCGTAAAATCTTTAGCCAAAATATCCCACAGCCAACCAACAACGCGATGTGAATCATGAAATCCTCCATAATACTGAGTATGTTTACGTAAATCCTTCAAATCCAACGGTACCGTATCGCCCGATATTAAGCGTTGCAATTCGGGAGGCGAAAACAGCGATAACCATTCAGGATTAACTATACTACGAAAACCACGATTAAAAGCTTGAGTCTGTTCCCGAATTTGTGTATTCATATGGAAATAAGCCATATAATGTATATACACCAATTTATTGTGATCGGTTACAGGACGCACTCTACCACCCGTATGTAATTCATGCGTAACAATTTTACCCATAACATCTTGGTCGACGGAAAATGTTAAATTTAAATCAGACACATCTTGTTCATAGTGTTTAATAAAGGTCAAACTTTTATATAGCTCAGCGTCTAAAGAGGGCAGTTCATCCATACAGGAATATAAAACCTGATGAGTTTGTCCCAATAGCTGGGAAAGGAAGAAAGAGGCAAATGGTACATCTACCACTATGCCCTCATAAACAGCTTTACCCAACATCCGACCAACAAACTCGAATAATTGTAGGTGATTATCTTGAACATAAGAGATGGGAGAGGGATATAAACGTTGATCCGAGGTTGTTTTGAAAAGATTTAAAGAGGGATCAAAAACTTTTTTAATTGTCTCCTCTAGAAACTCTTTAAAAACACCATCTTGATCTATGCCGGCCTCATGTAAACCTTGTTGATTAATAAAACGTACGCGTATAACACCCTGTATCGAAAAGAAAGTTTAAGAGATAATTATTCCAATATTTAATAGGAAATACCTTAAGAGCATGTGGCTTAAGAGCCGCCAATTGTCTATAGCCATCCTCGACAATCCTTTCACGATGTATAACAATCAATGCCGATCTGGGAGAGGCACAGGCTGATTCTGTCAAACCCAATACCGCTTTTTCATTTTGTACAAATTTCCTAAACAATTTAACACGATCTTCATGCGGTATTATATGAGGCATTTTTTGCAGCAATATAACTGCATGACGTTTACCCTTTTCCAAGTCGTTTATAAATGTTGAAGGTTTCACTTCGTGTATTAGCCAATGGTTGGTAGGAGTAAAACGTCGACGACAATCTCTTTTATATAGACACAACATTAAGGTATGCAGAGATATAAAAACTGGTGATTGGGTGATATTTTTTGTGGTGCCTTAAGATAATGAGATACAAATGAAATAAAAAGTTAGTTTTTTGTTGGAAAATAAAATGATATAAGGAAGTTTGATGGTTGATTTTAGGCTTTAAAACTGGCCTTAGACACTTACCAAATATATCCTCATTAATGATTTTATACAAAATATTATTTAAAAAATACGTCAACATAACAAAATCATTCAATTGAAACAATTTCTGTTCAGTGTACATTTCGTGTTCGTCAAGAACTCTAAAATAAGAAGAAAACAAAAATTAAATAAAACATGTAAAAGTTATATATTCGACTGTTCCGAATCTTATATACCCTTCACCATGGTGTGTTAAAAAAAAAACAGTTGGTATCAAAAACTCCTCTTTTACATCACTGTCACCTATAGATGACAGGGAAAGGATGGTAAAATCAACCATTTGTCACTATAATAGTTTAATATTCGATGTAATTTGCGACATCATTAACCAGTCCTGGAATAGTAGATTGGATTGCAAAATATCAAAGGCCCTGTGGCCAAAACTTGATATGGGAGCTACCAAAATATTTATAGGACTGGACAGACGCAGTCTAAGGTCTCTGATAGAGATTCTAACTGGACACTGCTCAGTTAGAACCTTTGTCGTAAGTGGGACAGTAGTGTCAGCAGGTTATGCGAAGATGAGGAGGAAGAATAGACGATCGATCATGATCACGATCGAAATGGCTAGGGAATAGGTTCCATGGCGAACTGGGGTAAATTGCGGGACTTAACCCTCGCAGTCTACTCTACTAATTCAAGTGAATTAGTAGCCTCTTTGACTGGGTTTTTGTATGGGAATAAGGATTTCCTTTATTATATATAAAGGAACTATGTATTTTTCTTAAATATCTGTTGTTTTTCATTCTTGTGTTGTGGTAGTTTCTGAATCTTCATTTTTATTGAAGGGAATCACACTGAACCTTATAGTCTCCGAGTGGACATACATCATTCAGACTCTACATACTTAGTTTCATATTTCTTGGTTCAATATTATAGAAAATTCAAAAAGTAATTTTAAAAAAAAAGTACCAATAAGTATAACTTTTTCCGGTTCCCACCTAATTCCGACGCTACCTTCTTCATTTCATGTTTCTAGGTTTAATATTATAGAAAATTTAAAAAGTACCTTTTGTAAAACGAAAAAGTAGCAAAAAATCCCCATTGATTTGTTCTCGTCTAATCCGGGCTCTACATACTTAATTTCATGTTTCTGGTAGGGTTCTATAAATCGACTTTCGAATAATCGAACAATCGTCTTTTTGTCGAAAAAAGTTGAAAAGTTTGTTCCAAAAAAGTCGATAACTCGATAATCGTCTATGAAAAAAGTCGAAAAGTCGACTTTGTAAATAAAAGTCGAAAAAAGTCAAAAAGTTGTAGAAAGTCGGAAGAATGTAAAAAAAAAGTAGAATTCGAAAAAAGTCGGAAAAGGTCGAAACAATGTCGAAACTCGAAAATAGTAGTTAAAAAGTCAAAATTAGTCGAAAATTTTAAAAAGTGGAAAAAAGCAAAATCTATAAATTGCCGGAAAAACTTGAAAAGTCAAATAGTAGTCGAAAGAATTCGAAAATAGTCAAAAATTCGAAAAACTCTAACATAGTCGGAAAAACTCGAAAAAATTAAAAAAAAAATAGTCGAAAGAAGTCAAAAATAGTAAAAAATTAGAAAAAACTCGAAAATGGTAGAAAAGTCAAAAATAGTCGAAATTTAAAAAAAGTGTAAAAAAAGTCAAAAAGTCTAAAATAGTTGGAAAAACTCGAAAAAAAGTCGAAAATGGTTAAAAATTTGAAAAAAATTGAAAACTCGAAAAAAGTCTAAAAATTAAAAAGTCGGAAAATGTCGAAAAGCCGAAAAAAGTCGAAAAAACGTAAAAAGTCGGAAGAAGTCAAAAACTTGAAAATAGTTGAAAAAAGTTAAAAATAGTCGAAAATTTTAAAAATGTATTTTGTTTTTTTCCAATTTCTTTCTGAGCATAAATAAAAAATCTTAATTTTTGATGAAATTTTCAGAGGTTGTGTAGGATTTTTGCTCATATCTCCGTTATTTATGGACCCATTTTGTTGATTTTAAATAGAGATCTTCCCGAAAGCATGTCTAACAGAATTATTGAAGATTCGGATCTCGCCGATATCTAGGGTCCTCTAAAAACTGATTTCAACAAACATACATAAATTCAAACGGACATGGCCTAATCGACTCCACTATCTATAAGGATCCTAAATATATATACTTTATAGGATCGGAAAACGGAATGACAAACTTATATATGCCGTTCTCACGAAGGTAAAGGGTAAAAAAATATGATTTAAAAGAATACTCACGTAACATAATGTGTCATACTATCACAAAACAACATTAACATAGACGTCTGAGGCTTACGCTGAAAATCTTCACATTTAAACAATTCCAAAAACTCTTTTAAAGCACAATTGGGACCCAACGACGTAATAAACAGCCAGAGATCATAGAAAACCTTATCGACAAAACAAATGCCCGTTAAAATTTCCAATTTCAATTGAGATAAAGTATTTAATGCGGCATAATACATGGCACATATACGTGACACTTGTATAACTTCCGGTGCATCTAATTTACGCCAATTAACTTTGGAATTTTTACTAAGACTGGTGCGAGTTGAACTGCGATCTAAAGCACGACGCAATAAATTGCTAGTGGAGGCTTGACTAGGTGGATGAAATTCTATGCGTTCAAAATTCACATTGACTTCTTTGAGAAAATCACCTAAGGATATTTGCAAACAACGTATGCCCCACAGCATGTGAAATTGTTTTTTAATCAAAGCAACACATTGATTTTGTGCAGGATCTTTGGAGGGTGTATGCCAACCTAAAAGCTCATGCCATTGGGTAAAGACTCCCTTGGAGGTGGAATTACTGGGTATATTTTCAAATAACAAAGTTACTGTGTTCTGTAAATAGAGTTTACATTATAAAAATGCCTTTATTTGAATTGCTTACTACTCACCGTCAATAAGGGATAGGCCAACAGTTTGGCTTCATTTAGATTTTCTATATTAAATAAATTAATAATATTGCCCAATAATGCCAAACTTTTGGTGCCGGGCATATTTTTACCAAAGTCATTAAACCATTCCATATCTTCGGAAATCCCTAAGGCTCTTTTCAATATCCACATTGAAGACATTTGTTCTATACACTGAGGGGCAGTGTTACTCAAATGATAAACTAATGCTGGTACGGATAGTATTTCTATTAAAAATTGTGCCATTATATTGCGTGAAAAATCACCATCTAATAAAGGTCTAGTACATAAAGTCATCACCGCTATAAGTGATACAGGCTTTAAAGTCAATTCTTCACGGGAAGTACCTTTTATAAGTATGGACTTGAAAAAGAAGAGATTTTATTACTATAACATTCCTCTTTTCATTGTTTTTCAACTACTTACTCTCATTACTTTGAAAAAATTGTTTTGTATTAGATCGCCCTGTATGTTGCAACAAATTTTCTGCATTACTGGTTGTAATTTTTCAAATTGTTTTATTCTCATAATGCCCCATGATTTCGGTGAGGTAAAAACTACTAATGTATGAAGATATAATGCCAAAGATATACTATCTGTATGACTTTCCGGTTTAATGTCTTCCAATAATCTTAGATTAAAGTTAAGCAGAGTTTTAATGTGCGCTATCCAAGGAAGACTAATAGAAATGAAATATTTTAGTTTAACATCTTAAATTTAAGTTTCTTTATTTTTATTTTTCAATAATCAAATAAAACTTTTTATTTTTAACAAAATACCTTTTATCCTTTTGCAAACACAAGGTGGCATATGATAACTTGGGAGCTTCCGTTTCCATAGATTTATTTAAATAGCGACATAAACGCTCAAAACGTTCGCGTGTTTCATCGCAATGTTTGTCTAATTTATAGTTGGTTAAGAAACGCCTTACAACTGGATAAACCGTAGATGACGCATGTAAATGAATTAAATCCTTTTTATCATCCACGACACCTGTTTCCATACCACTGCTACTGGCTATAAGTCTATCAAAATCCTCGCTAAATACAAGAAGAAACAAGTATGAATGTATAGTCGGGCGCATGATAAAAATATGATATTTTTACCATGGTCGGGCGTAGCCGACCATATAATACCCTACACCAGTCAGTATGTATGTTAAAAATGGGGATTATTTAAAAAAATAAAGCATTTGGTTTGTTTTTTAACTTTATTTCGGAATATTTTTACTTTTTTTTTGGCTAAAAAAGATATTTTTTACAAGAGGGCTCAAAGGGGAATAGGGCAAAATATGGCCCTATCCTTAAAAATGTTGGTAGGGGGAGTTAAGTCTTCTTCTATGTAGAATTTAAAAGTGTTTGTAAGTGAATTTCCATTAGGTCATTTTCTGAAGGGGAGTTTGTATGGGGGATAGGGTCAAATGAAGGCCGATCGTTACAACAATCGGTAGTGTCATTTAAAGTTCTATAAAACTAAGTTTTGTCGACTTTTGTTAACAAAATAGTTCATTTAAATTAATTATAAGCCAAAAGGCCCTATTTGGGGGGGGGTACGCTTGTATCGGGGCTAGTCGAAATAATGGACCGATTTTAACCACAATAGGCTTCGACCTTGGGCCAAAAGAAGCGTGCGTGCCAAATTTCATCCAATTATGTTGAAAATTGCGGCCTGTACCTTGCGCACAAGGTTTACATGGACAGCCAGCCAGACGGACGGACATAGCTTAATCGACTCATAAACTGATTCTAAGCCGATTGGTATACTTTAAGGTGGGTATAGGACGAATATTTTTGTATGTTACAAACATCAGCACAAACCCAATATACCCTCCCCACTAAAGTGGTGTAGGGTTAAAAAAATGCACATACATCAAAGGGTACTTTTATATACATATTTAATACTTTATACTTACATTATTTGCTTTTGATAACGCCTACGTGCTAGGAAACCTTTAATGGAGGATTGAAGTTTTATGGCTGCCCATTCTCTGCGCTTTTCCAAAGCTCTTTCTTCACGCGCTGCCTTTGTCTGTTCCAAAAATGAAGTTTTCTGCGATTCCGTATTGGTAAACATTGTCACATAAATTTAGTTATAAAGTTTTTTTTTATAAAACAAACATAAAATTTTCTAATTGTCTACTGGAACTAATTGATGCACTTCTATATTTATAATTATCTTCTTTACTTTCTGCGTTTGTGTGTGTGTGTATGTATGAACTTTGGAAAAAGTTAATCAGTCCACTTTATTTATAGCACAATTATACATAATTTTATTTAATTATGTTTCTAGCATCTTATTTCTTTGTATATTTTACGTTTTCATCATTTTTAAATAGGAAAAACTAATAAAATTTGTTAAAAAACTAAATTTTCTTCAGAGTGCAGTAAAATTTTTTTGTGCAACAATAAATGCCAAGTTGTTTTATAATGTAGTAAAAAGAAAAACTATTTAGTACTATTTTAAATACCTTTTTATAGAGCTATGGGTTTGTTTACGTATGATGGGAAATGTAATTGAAAGAAATGCAAAACAAATGCAAAAGAGAATTAAGAGTACAGAGTTGATGAATGAGAGTGATGATAATACAGTGTTTATTCCATGTCGGTAAAAAGGTGTTTTAACCATCTTATTGTAGGGAATTTAAAAAAATGAAAGATTATGTTTGAATTTAAAAAAAAAAAAACTTTTGTCGGAAATAAAAAACAGTTTGCATTTTAATTAACTGCTTCAAAACTCTCTTAAAAGGGGACACTCTCAATTTTTTGTATTTTTTACCAACAACCAATATTTAATATTATATATTTAGACAAATTTCGGTAAGAGCCTGATTTATACTTTTCTTTGCACAATATTGGATCAGAATCTGTTTTAACTTTTTGCTCTATACATCTTTTGATCCGAATCTGATAGAGCTTTTTCTGTGAATAAAATCCTATTGAACTTGTTTCCATTGAAAGTTTTCACTAAGACCTGGTCCACACTTGGAAACTTTTGTTGAGAAACTTTCTCTTAATTCTCTTTTGAAGTATACTTAATGTTAGGGTTCTATAAACCGACTTTCGAAAAGTCGAAGTCGACTATTTTGTTCCAAAAAAGTCGATAACTCGACTATCGTCTAAAAAAAAAGTCGAAAAGTCGACTTTGTAAATAAAAGTCGAAAAGTCGAAAAAAGTCTGAAAAAGTCGAAAAAAGTCGGAAAAAGTCGAAAGAAGTCGAAAAATTCGGAATAAGTCGAAAATTGTAGGAAAAAGTCAAAAATAGTCTAAAAAAGTCGAAAATAGAAAGAAGTCGAAAAAACTCAAAAAAATGCAACAAATAGAAAATAATAATAGTAATAATAATATAATGTTAAATGGCAATATTATAAATTTACGCTTCTGACAACTTTATAAAATTTTAACTCTGGTCGGAAAAAGTCGGAAAGTCGAAAATAGTCGAAAAAAGTCAAAAGACGGAAAAAGTGCAAAAGTCGTTTTCATAAAATGCAAAAAGTCGAAAAGTCGACTTTTCGTTTCAACTATAGAACCCTATTTAATGTCCACACATAGAAACTTTTGTTTCAGAAACTATGTATTAATTGCATTGATTTGTTGTGGTACGAATGAGAAGAATAACAAAACAAGAGATGAATAATATTCTTTCTCTCTCACGCAAAATCAAAAGTTTTCTAGTGTGGACCGGCAGTAAGCGTCTGGATAAATTTCGTTTAATTTTTTTAATGAAATTTGTAATTTCAGATTTTTTCCTAAAATTTATGTACATTTTTATATTATATTCATCTTGTTTGAGGTCTTAAACTGATTGTGTTACGTTTTTGAAATTAACCCTTTGCATGGCTAATAAATTTAATACCTTAAAATGCAACCCCTAAATGTAACACATTCCTACTACTATATACGGCAACACAGTTCATTTAGTACGCAAAATAGCAACCATAATTACGTTTTCATTCATTATCCCAATTATTATCCGAGCAAATGAAAACGAAAATAGGAAAAAATTTTCCAACATACTACAAATAAAAAACACCACATAAATTAATATAAAATTGTGCAAAAAAACCAAAACATTCTATAAAAATTTTATAATTTTAAAACACTAACAAAAATGAGGAACAAAAAACCCAGAGAAAACTGTGTAAAAGAAATGAAACGTGGTTAGGCGATGGAAAATTATAATTAAAAAGAAAAAAAGTTTACAAAGAAAGAAAAAAAAATTATTAATAAAAAAGTGACAAGTGAAATATATAATTGAGTGAAGTTTTAGAAAAAAAGGTGAGAAAAAAACACAACAGATACACGCACGTATAAAAGGCAAACAGCAAAGTAAAAGTATTAAATAAATTTTGAAGAAACCTCCATTATGGTTGTTGTTGGTTTTTTTTGCAAAAAGAAATTTTTGTGAAAAAATGCCAGTGGTTGTAGAATTTTTACAAGGAAATTAATTTCTAATGTTTAAAAATGATAAAAGTAACAAAATAAGATTGCAACAGCAAAAAAAAAAAAAAAGATGAAATAAAAAATAATTTCAAGGTTTTGCTGCGCTGTTAACTGCGAAAAGAAAAATCGGGTAACTAGCACCAGACAGCGCAGCATATAATCATCATCGCCATCAACATATAGTCATTAGCAGCAGTATCTGTGTACTAGCCCAATGTAGAAATAGTAAAAAAAGTACAACATTTTAAACATATTTTAGCAGATCATCAAAAAAACACAACAAATAAACATTTAAATGAACTCAAGCCAATAGCAATGAATGGCACAAATTGTTTTAATTTTATTTCTGGCTGTTTTTTTCTCATATTATTATGTGTGTATGTATTTAAGTAATTTGGGTTTTTAAAAGAAAACAATAAATTTTGTTTAAAAAAGCAATAAACATAATAATTATATTATAAAAATAACAAGCAAAACATTTACTAAAAATATAATACAAGAGAAAACCGAAACTTCAAGAAAAACAAATGCAAAAACAAATAAGTAAAAACACAAAAACATTGCACGAACAAGTGAAAAAATACTCGAAAAAAAACTAGAAAAAATAAAAGAAATATAACAACAACCACTAGTAGAAATAATAACGTTAATTTTATACAATTGTAAAGAAAATTGAGAGAAAAAACACAAAACTAACAACAACAACAAAACAATAATAATCATAGTAATTATAACGGAGATCTATAAAGAAAACCAACAACAAATCTACAAGAGTATTACGACCAGTATACAGATGTAAAATCATGCTTAAAAAGTTTTTGCCATTTATTTGTTGTTATTTTTTATGACATTTACAACAAAGAGAAATCGTTATAATGTCTCCCCTCATCAGTAGAAAAATGTAACTACACTAATAACAAATAAAAAACATTAGTATTTTTGCAGCAGCATCTTAAAACTTGTATACGTTTTTTAAGTTGTTGTTTTCTTCACAAATTTTTTTGCAAATTCCATTTCTCTTTTTAATACCCAGCAGAAAATTGTTTAAAAAAATAAATTTACATTTTTATTAATAAAAGAATAATCAAAAAATTCTGAAAAGAATAGAAGAAATTGAAAAGGATTTGTCATATTTTGTTGTTGTAACAGTTGAAACTATAAATTGTTCTCTTTCTGGGGATTTGCCTGACATTGATGCTGGCGTAAAAATTGTGCTAATTCAACAGGATACGACTATCATTGCATTGGACAAAATGAAGTAGTAGATTTGGCAAAGCAGTTGAATTTGGGTTGGGTATCATGTGGACCTTGACCACAAACTTGTCATTCGTTAAAGACGGATTGGTTTATGTGTCACCTATAAGGTGTTAAGCCTGTTGGACGAAAATTCTTTGACTGTTATTTTAAGCTTCTTATACGGGAATTAATAAAATGTATTCTGCTTATGACTATTTATGTTTTTCTTGTATATACGAAGCTACTTCCTGAAATGTCTTTAGGGGAGGATCAAAGAGCGTGTTATTAAAGATGTGATAACTCTTTTGGTGACATATCTCTTTCCTCTTGTAGAAATTGTTCCAGTGTAATTCGAAAGGAGCTCGTTACAGTGCTTAGAGAAATTTTTCTGCCATATGACCCCCCAAGTTTTTTGGGTGATGCAAGGTCTCAATTTAGACTCCAGTGATCTCTACCACATATCATGTTGTTGTTGTAACAGTTCGACTGTGGCCGATAGTTCTTTCCTGGGGAAATCAACTTTCAGTTGCATACAGCTATTGCTGTGCTGACAATCTTTGGTCGAGTATGACTCATGTCGTTCCGGAGCGAAGATCCAATTGTCGGCACCACATTTTATAGTTTGCCATGGTTAACTGTGAAATCTGTTTTTTTACTTTTAATAGAATCTAAACAAACTTTTTTCATTTAGAAAACTAAGATCAGAATCTCATTAAACTTGTTTCTATAGCTAAACATGAATCACAATCTCATTGAACATTTTTCTTTAGAAAAAATCTAGCTCATGATCAGATCGAACATTTTTATTTAGAAAAACGTGGATTAAAATTATTACCGATTGATCTCTTTTAATTAGAATAATTTCGATCTTTAACTGTTCGATCTTTGTTCTCTCTCAAAAAGTTTCAATATATTACTGATTGATCTTTCAATTATTACAGATTGATCTTTTTTAATTAAAATTAATTCGTTCTTTAACTGTTCGATCTTTTTTCTCTATAAATGTTTTGATCTATTACGGATTGATCTTTTTTGGAAAATTTTCGATAAGTTACACTTTTTCTTAAAACAATTTTTTTTAGTTAATGAACTCGACTTTTATTTCATTGCAAAAATTTCGATCAGTTACTAAAAAAGGTTATTGACCTTTTTCTTCTCAAGAAATCAGTGATCTCATTTAAAAACAATTTTTAGCTTTAGGGTTAAAGGATCTTTTTTCAATTACATTCTCTTCTTTTAATTTTCTCTCTTATTTTCTTAATAAACGGTATTTTCGATACAATTGTTATTGTAATTTTAAAATTTCCTTAAATTTCTTGAAATATCCCCTTATAATTAACGTTTCGTTAAGTAATCAAAATTGGAGATTTATTATTAGCTTAAGCCACATTCAAATAGATTTTTATATTAACTCCAGTATATTTCTACTTTGCTGCTCTTGCTGTTTTGTACCTTTTTTATGTGTGTGTGTCAATTGTCTAAATTGTGTTGTTCTTAAACAAAAAAACCAAAAAATATGTGTTAATTTATTAAAATAAAAGAAAAAAATATTTATAAATATTTTTCCCCAAAAAAATCGATTTAGAAAATCGTAAAAATTGTGATTTACGATAAATCCAATATTTAAAAAAAATCTAAAATTAACCTAACAACCAACCAAGTGCTGGCATAGTTTTAAGCAAGAATTAAAACAAATCTACATAAATAAATTTCATCAACTTTGACATTGATTTCCTGGAGAAATTAAGGATATTTTTTATTTAAGTAACAATTTTTCATATTACACCAAATGTAAGTATAAAAAAGAATTTGTAATATTTTAAAAATTAAAAGCTATATATTGGAATAAATACCGTTTGAATATTGGAATTTTAAGGTTAGGTTTTATATATTAAAAAACCGCCAAAGGGTCTCATAATTTTTAGTACTTATACATTATTCTATTATTTTTTTTTTTATTAAAAAAAAAAAAATATTTAAAAAAAATTACATATTTTATTTTAACACACTTTTTTTAAATATTTAAATTTATTCTACTATTTTCTATTTAGTATAAAATTTACATTTTAAATTTATACCTCTTTCTAATTTGCTCTATTTGCAGCATCTCTTTCTCTCACTCTAGTTAAAATTTTTCAAGTCGTCGCCGTTGTCTGTCTCATTTCAAATTCAATGCCATTTTTATTTCATTACTATTGTTGTTGTATTATTAAATATAAAAATTATATTTCATCATGCGAATTTGATCGATTTGTTATCAAAACAGTTTTTTTTGTTTATTATTTAATTTAATAACAAAATACAACAAATAAATTAGTTGCTACAACAACTTTGCGCCTTAAACTCAATATACAATTCTCATTAGCACCTTAAATGGGGATCTATATTGTTGTATAAAATTTTATCAATACTCCAACAATACAGAACTTTTAATGACTTTATTCATTCAAAATTTATTTTTTATCGATATTTTTAGTAATTTTTTTTTTGTTTTTTATAAATATTGTCAAGTGTTTAATTATTTATTGGTTAAGTTTTTAGAGAAATTTCAAAGGTAATAAAATTTAGATTTAAAAGAAAGACTAAAGATTATAATATAGACTAAACTGTAGACCTAACCAACGACTAGACTATAGTCTAAAATATAGACAAGACTAAAGAATAGATTATAGACTATACTAGACTGTACCGTAGACTAGAGTATAGAATATATTATAGACTAGACTACATACTAAATTGTAGACAAGACTAAAGACTAGGCTATAGACTAGACTTTGGACTATAGACTATACTATAGACTAAGCTACAGACTTGATTACTAGATTATAGACTAGACTATAGACAAAACTGCATACTATACTTTAGACTAGACTATAGGCTATAGGCTATATTATAGACTAGGCTATAGTCTAGGCTATAGACTAGGCTATAGTCTAGGCTATAGACTAGGCTATAGACTAGGCTATAGACTAGGCTATAGACTAAACTATAGACTAGAATATAGACTAGACTATAGTCTAGGCTATAGACTAGACTATAGAATAGACTATAAACTAGACTATAGACTAGGCTATAGACTAGACTATAGACTAGACTATAGACTAGACTATAGACTAGACTATAGACCAGACTATAGACTAGACTATAGACTAGACTATAGACTAGACTATAGACTAGACTATAGACTAGACTATAAACTAGACTATAAACTAGACTATAGACTAGACTATAGACTAGACTATAGACTAGACTATAGACTAGACTTTAGACAAAAATATAGACCAAACTATAGACTAGTCTATAGACTAGACTTTTGACTAGACTATATACTAGACTTTAGACTAGACTATAGACTAGATTATAGACTAGGCTATTGACTAGAACATACACTAGTCTATAGACTAGACTATAAAGTAGGCAATTGACTAGACTGTAAACTATACTCTAGACTAGACAATAGACTAGACTGTAAACTGTACTATAGACTAGGCTATAGACTATAGACTAGACTACAGGCTAAAAACAAGACTATAGACTAGACTATAGACTAAACTATAGACTAGACTATAGTCTACACTATAAACTAGACTATGGACAAGACTGTAGACTAAACTAGAGACTAGACTATATACTAGACTGTAGACTTTTTGGTTATGGCTCTTGATAACGGTTATTGAAGGGGGCTCAATTTTCTATAACTGATTTCATTAACTTTAACATGTTATTATAAACGATTTAAATAAACTGGACTATAAAGTGGACTATTGATTAGGCTATAGACTAGACTTTAGACAAAAATATAGACCAAACTATAGTCTAGTCTATAGACTAGACTTTTGACTAGACTATATACTAGACTTTAGACTAGACTATAGACTAGACTATATACTAGGCTATTGACTAGAATATACACTAGTCTATAGACTAGACTATAAAGTAGGCAATTGACTAGACTGTAAACTATACTCTAGACTAGACAATAGACTAGAATGTTAACTGTACTATAGACTAGGCTATAGACTATAGACTAGACTATAGACTAGACTATAGACTAAACTATAGACTAGACTATAGTCTACACTATAAACTAGACTATGGACAAGACTGTAGACTAAACTAGAGACTATACTATATACTAGACTGTAGACTTTTTGGTTATGGCTCTTGATAACGGTTATTGAAGGGGGCTCAATTTTCTATAACTGATTTCATTAACTTTAACATGTTATTATAAACGATTTTAATAAATTTAAGAAACCATTAAAAATGCTATATCATATTTATTTTTACACTTACATATATTTTTATGTTTTGGAAATTGATTTTGCTAATAAAATTTTTAGGTTATGACAAATTCTTGTGTCTAACTTCCACCACACATCTCTTAACAATTATTTTCCAATAATGTCAATGTTATTTGTTAGAGTTTTTTTGCATATTTTTGTAGTTTGTTTGTTTGTTAGCATTCTTCTCGTACTAAATCCTAATAAGATTCCACTAGACAAGCTTAATGTATAAAAAATAAAGAGACAGAAAAAACTTAAATAAAAACTTTTGCATGCAACTTGTGAATTTGTAAATCCAACAAAGTTTTAAATTCTACTCGAACACTTTTAAAAAAATCATGAAAATAATTTACATAATAGTTAAAAAACTATAAAACTTATAGATAGGGAGAGTTTTTAGCGATGTTACTTGCTTATCAGAAATAATAAAAAAACACACACAATCACACCAAATAAAATTTTGATCCAGTTAAAAAAAAACGCCTTACGAATATTCATATCTATACACGTGTATTATAATCTTTTTCATAGTCATTTTAAATGTAGATTTTAAATATTATTATTTCATTAGTAATTTGTTAAATAAATTATTTATTTAGTACATGGCATGGATTTATTAATTGTATTTAGATCGTATTTTTTTCGTATTATCTTTTCTTTCTTTATATTTTCATATGTGTACGCGGATTATTGTACAAGTTCATACTATATATTGTTCGAATTTTTTTTATTCATTCTTTTGTATTGTGGTTGTATGTTTTGTATTTATTTAATTTGTTAATTTATTTTCATCTTCAATTCGTTCGTTTTATGTTGTTGTTATTAATTTTATTGTTGTTGTTTTTTTTTAATTTTATTTGAGGTATACAGTTTTTATTTATAAAAACAATTTATTTATACATTTTTAAACATAGCAAAATAAATTTAAAATCAAATATCGAGAGATTGTAAACACAGACTGACGGATGGTCGGACACTTGCTGCTGCTATTGTCACACAATCCAACACACACAGACAGACAGTGGGGCGCTTAGTGTGAGGGATTTCTTTTGTTTTTTTTCAAATACAATTTTATTATATGAAACATTTTTAGTTTTTGATTGACTTAAATTTATAAAATATTTATAAAAATAAATAAAAATTCTTAAAAACATTTTGAAAATAATATTTAATTTTATATGCTTTTTATAAATTTATTTTTAAGGAATTTAAGGTTTTGCATAAATTTAATAAGTACACACATGTTATTTTCTATCGATCACTCTTCCACAGCGATTATACACTGGAAGAGACTATAAACTAGACTATAGACTAAACTTAAGACTAGACTATAGTTTAAACTTAAGACTAGACTATAAACTAGATTAGTTTATAGACTAGACTATAGACTAGACTATAGACCAGACTATAGACTAGACTATAGACTAGACTTTAGACTAGACTATAGACTAGACTATAGACTAGTCTATAGACTAGACTATAGACTAGACTATAGACTAGACTATAGACT
>NC_060953.1:52020924-52074368 GCF_022045245.1 Lucilia cuprina | reverse complement strand
ACTAGACTATAGACTAGACTATAGACTAGACTATAGACTAGACTATAGATTAGACTATAGACTAGACTATATACTAGACTATAGACTAGACTATAGACTAGACTATAGTCTAGGCTATAAACAAGTCTGTTAACTATACTATAAATCAAACTATAGACAATACACTAGGCATTGTATTGGCATTGTATTGACTATAGACAAGACTATAGACTAGACTATAGACTAGACTATAGACTAGACTATAGACTAGACTATAGACTAGACTATAGACTAGACTATGGACTAGACTATAGACTAGACTATGGACTAGACTATGGACTAGACTATTGACTAGACTATAGGAAAGACTATAGACTAGACTATAGAATAGACTATAGACTAGAATAGACTATATACTAGACTATAGACTAGACTATATACTAGACTATAGACTAGACTATAGACTAGACTAGACTATAGACTAGACTATAGACTAGACTATAGATTAGACTATAGACTAGACTATAGATTAGACTATAGACTAGACTATAGATTAGACTATAGACTAGACTATAGACTAGACTATAGACTAGACTATAGACTAGACTATAGATTAGACTATAGACTAGACTATAAACTAGACTATAGACTAGACTATAGACTAGACTATAGACTAGACTATAGACTAGACTATAGACTAGACTATAGACTAGACTATAGACTAGACTATAGACTAGACTATAGACTAGACTATAGTCTAGGCTATAAACAAGTCTGTTAACTATACTATAAATCAAACTATAGACAATACACTAGGCAATGTATTGGCCTACAGACTAGACTGTGGACTAGACTATAAACTGTCCATCACTCTAAACTACCGACTGTTTCGACTGAAATCTTTAATAATGCAATAATTTGAATGTTATAACTTCACAATTTAGCAGAAACATTTGAATACTTTTAGTTATTAAGTATTCAAGTCTAAAATGTGGGCGTGGACAGTAAACAATTGCAAATTGATATCAAATTAATGGAATATTTTTAATAGTAATTTCTTATCGTTTGAATAATAATCAAGTTAAAAATTATCTAAATCATAGAAATGATTATCGGTACAAATTTATCAAATTTCTAGTATTTATATTGAAAATAAAAAATAATCTTATACACATATTAAATCGCCGCTATAGTTCCTTTTACTTGTGCAGTGAATTAAATTTACCCTTTGAGATGACTCAATTTAAGAACAGAAACAGCATTTTGCAAAACAAATAAAAATAAAACTGGAAATAAAATATTAAAATTACACACACTCACTCTTCCAATGACTTCAGGCTTTAAGGCAGCAAAGTCCGTTTCGACGTTTTCGTATGTTGACGACGACTTCGTCATTATGCAGTTTTAATACAGAACTTTGAACTCAAGAATACATTTTATTTTTTGTTTGTTTTTTGTTTATTTGTAAGTGTGTGGGTTTCCGTAAATTATTGTTTTTTCATGCTTAAGTATTTGTTTGATTTTTGTAGCCATAATGAAAACGAAATTTAAGGGGTGTGTTAATTATGTTATAACATTGGTAACACATCGATAATATTATTCGTTTCAAACACTTGAAGTCGTTCTTTATGTCCCTACATCCATCTTGAAAGCTTCATTTATCCTAAACGAGATCAGATCTATTGACAAAGCGTCTTTGCAAGAATATCAATCAATGCGTCTGCCGTCTAAAGGCAAATGAGGCAAAGGTGGAAAGTCCCTAGAAAATCAAATGTCTTTATTGTTCCAAAATGATTTTGTGTTATTTTGATACTTTACATGTTATACCGGAGTTATATGTTTCCACATATCCGATAATATGGCTCGCACTTTTCGTAATATTTTTGTTATTTTTGCCGGTCAAAAACACACATATTAAACTTTACTAAAAGAGCAAATAAAAAATGAAAAAAACAAAATTGAAAAATTGGGTTTTATGTTTTTTTTCTATTGTGTATAACAGTAATTGACCATCAAACAAAGCCAAACAAAAGCAACAAAAAACACTTAAAATGAAATACTTTGTATTTCATTTTATTACATTTACATTTTATTTCTCTTGTCAATATCTTCAATGCCGTTACAAAATAGAAAAGGAAAACAGCACAAAAAAAAAAAGCAAAAAACAAATTCCTACAGAAAACAAAATCATGTCTAATGAAATTGTTATTGTATGTGGATATTTGTTGCATATTTACTTACAAAGTTAAAAAAATAGGTATATGTACAAAGAAATTGAAATAAAATGCAAAAAGCAGAACAAAAACAAAGCATATCACACAATAACAAAACAAATTTAGTTAAAGAAAAAAAAAATCTAGATCAAGTGAAAAATGAAAACAATAACAAAAACAACAGCAATAGCAACACAAAATGAGTAACAATAACCACAAACATAATACCAACCAAGACCACTTTTATTTTGCACATTCCTACTTACCTACTAGTAGTAGACAGATACTACATAGATGACAGATATATGAATTTGTATCTTTTATAGAGAAAATTTATCGCTGCTTTAACTTGGACTAGATGTTTAGATTTGATTATTAAATTACTTGTTTAACTTTTAAATAAAAGTTTTTTTGTTATTTTTTAGTTTGTAACCAATACTTTTTATCTAACTGTCTATCTATCTATCTATCTATCTATCTATCTATCTATCTATCTATCTATCTATCTATCTATCTATCTATCTATCTATCTATCTATCTATCTATCTATCTATCTATCTATCTATCTATCTATCTATCTATCTATCTATCTATCTATCTATCTATCTATCTATCTATCTATCTATCTATCGTAAAACATAATTTGAAAACTTTGTCAGAAAAATCTTAAATTGCGATGAATATAACATTAAAACTCAAATAATACGCAATGAATATGTTTATAATAAATATGTAAAGTTAATGTAATTTACCAAATATAAATTTTCTTAATTTTTCTCTCTTTTTTTCCAGATAAATACCACGACCTGTCTGTAAAAGCGGACAAACAAAGACTACTACATAAATTTGTATTTATTTCAAATATTATAACAATTTAAATCATTAGTAAATCGCAAAAAATATATATAAAACACAAACTAAATTAACAAATCCATCAGCTCAATCACATCTACAACAACTAAAACAAACAAAAGAAAAGAAAAACCAACAAACAAGCATCAATATGAAATATACAACAAATACAATTGAAAACCAAACCAATACTACAAATGCCAATAACAACATTAATTTAGTGACCTCATCATCAACATCCTCATCTTCGTCATCGTCAGCATCTTCCACCTCATCATGCCTGTCCACAGCATCAACGACCAATGGTGGTGGTGTTAACAACAACAATAACAACACCACAAATACCACCGGGAATGCATTATTCTGTGAACAGGTTAATACGGTAACAAATCTCTTCGAGAAATGGAATGATTGTGAACGTACCGTTGTTATGTATGCTTTACTTAAACGTTTACGTTATCCAAGCCTAAAATTTCTTCAATATTCCATTGATAATACTTTGACACAGAATATGGGTTCAACATCCAATCTAAGCACCGTTGTTGTAGATATGAATGCCAACAATCCATCGTATTTGCAAAATCTCTTAAATGCCTATAAGACATTTCATTTGGGCGATTTAGTCGATACTCTCTCATCATCGTCCTCTGACAAAGATTCAATGCCTTGCTATGGATCTGATTTTCAAATAACACATTGCGATGAACGCAAATTGTATAGTAAGAAAGAGGATATTTTACATGAGGTATTGAATATGTTACCTCTACTCAAGCCGGGAAATGATGAAGCTAAAATGATTTATCTATCGTTGATACCATTGGCCGTTAAGGATACGATACGACAAATTGTACCCACTGAGTTGGTGCAACAGATATTTTCGTATATGCTTATACATCCAGCGGTGTCGAGTGATGATCGCAGGTGAGTTTTTACTATCAATTTTTTTTTTTTATTTAAAGCGTGAACTAGAACTGAACTGAACTAGAATTTAACTAAATAACTAAAATAGAACAGAACTAGAACAGAACTAGAACAGAACTAGAACAGAACTAGAACAGAACTAGAACAGAACTAGAACAGGACTAGAACAGAACTAGAACAGAACTAGAACAGAACTAGAACAGAACTAGAACAGAACTAGAACTGAACTAGAAAAGAACTAGAACTGAATTAGAACTGAACTAGAACTGAACTAGAACTGAACTAGAACTGAACTAGAACTGAACTAGAACTGAACTAGAACTGAACTAGAACTGAACTAGAACTAGAACTGAACTAGAACTGAACTAGAACTGATCTAGAACTGAACTAAATCTGAACTGCAACTGAACTAGAATTTAAATAATACTGAACAAGATCTAAAATAAAACTGAGTTGGGACTAAACTAAACTCTTTCTTCCTTAACTTTTTAGAAACCTTAACGTTTGGCTGCGCCATTTAGAGGATCATCTTCAAAACTTTAACAACTGTCCACCGCTCAATATGAGTGGTGGTAGCGGCGGTATGCCAGCAACACACACAAACTATATGCAAAATCAAAATAGTCTTGTGGGTGGACTCTTGCTAGATAATCCAACAATGACAACATCAGGTTCATCAGTAACATCCTCATCATCGTCTGCAATGTCAATATCTTCGACAGCCTCCAATGTTTCGGTATCCTCATCATCATTTGGCAACTTGACACAGAATTGTAATGCATCTACAATTTCTAACAACTCAATGATGGGATCACGCAATAATGATTGGCAAACTATACAGCCGCCAAGTAGACAACAGCAACAACAACAGCAGCAAACACAATTGACTAAATCTGCTTTAGGTTCGGATTGGTCTTCGCTTGTGGTTAAACCCAATACAGTGATTAATAATACAAGTGTTAATGTTGTTAATGCCGGAACTAATAATAGTGGTGGTGTTGTTGGTGGCATGGTAGTTGGTACAACTATTGCCGATCAACTCTGTGATAATTTGAATGGTATTACACTGAATGATTTAGCCTCTAGTCAAAATAGTTTAGGTATCAACATTGTTGGCGCCAACATTGTAGATTCGCTGGCTACGGTCGACAATAACAGTTCTTCGCTTGTCAATGGTGTGGCAGCAGCAGCTGCCTCTGCTACAGCCGCTGCCGTTACATCTGTAGCTACAACACCAAATATTTTTGGACCACAAACAAATCCAATTATTAACATAATTAATAATAACAACAATTGTAGTGGTCAGCTAAATGGTATCGATGATCATGACACTTCATTCTCAAAGAATGGTACAGAAATCTTAGATTTTGATCCAAATACAAATAATATGCAGAACTGCGATAGTTGCAGTAACAGTAGCAGCAGTAATGTAGGACAAATGCAGGTGTGTACAACTTAAATTTAAAAAAAATTAAATAAAAACTTTTTTAATTGACAATTCAAAACTTTCAGTCACACCAACAAATGGGCTATGCCTCTATATTGATGAGCAATTGTGCCGATCACTTGGATATAAATCGCTGGACTTTGGATAGTAAATTTGCTGCTTTAAAGACCCGACGTTCTAATAGTCTTACCACTCAAACGATTTCCTCCTCGGCTTCTTCCTCCAATTCGTCGGTTATTACCGTCAACGACAACTGTTCCAATTCAACCGAAAATTTAGCACAATTTGCCAATAAACCACGTAGTTTTTCACTTTCCATTGAACATCATCGCGGTTCGTTAACAAATAGCGGTTCTGATACCCGTCTAGATGACTTCAAACCAAATTATATAAAATTCCAAACACGCAATGTTGGCATGTCCAGCATTGGTTTATGGTTGAAATCGCTACGTCTTCATAAATACATCGAACTCTTTAAGAATATGACCTATGAAGATATGTTGCAAATCACCGAGGAATATTTGCAAAGTTTAGGTGTTACCAAAGGTGCTTCCCATAAGTTGGCATTGTGCATTGAAAAGTTAAAGGAACGTTCGTCGCATTTGTCTAAAATGGAGCAGGAATTAATCAATGGTCAGCTTAAGCTGCAGGCAGCTGTTGAAGAGTTGGCTAATATTGTTTTGACTCCCATGAAACCGATTGAATTGGTCAATAGCAATTGTGGTGAGGATAATGTGGCTTTAATGTTTTTGAAGGTCGTCGATTTGGGTGAGTATTGAGAAAACGGACATTTTAAGAATGTTTTCAATTTTCATTTTGTTTACTTTTAGTCTGCACAATTGCTCAAAAGGATCCCTATGCTGTGGTTGATGATGATAATATTAGTGTTATTTTGTGGATTTTAGATCGATCCATACATAACGAGGCATTTGTTAATCATGTCAATCAATTGAAGGATTTAAAATTCAAACTATCCAAATTGAAAATGTCATTAACTCCGAAAATTCATCATACCAAAAATGGTAGTAATGGAAATTTAAATAAACCAAGGTAAGTTGGATTAAAGTTAAAGGAAATCAATAGTCCATTTACATAAAATTTACAAATTACAAATAAAATTTCAAAGTTTAATTGAAATTGTTTACGGAATTACTAGATGTGCACTTTTATAGTAAACAAATACTTTTCAAAGTGGGAATATCTCAAAACGTTCGTTAGTTTTAGTTTATTCAATGTTTAGTTCTTGTTCAGTTCTAGTTCAGTTCTAGTTCAGTTCTAGTTCAGTTCTAGTTCAGTTATAGTTCAGTTATAGTTCAGTTCTGGTTCAGTTCTAGTTCAGTTCTAGTTCAGTTCTAGTTCAGTTCTAGTTCAGTTCTAGTTCAGTTCTAGTTCAGTTCTAGTTCAGTTCTAGTTCAGTTCTAGTTCAGTTCTAGTTCAGTTCTAGTTCAGTTCTAGTTCAGTTCTAGTTCAGTTCTAGTTCAGTTCTAGTTCACTTCTAGTTCAGTTCTAGTTCAGTTCTAGTTCAGTTCTAGTTTTAGTTCTAGTTTAGTTCTAAAGGATAAAATAAGTTGTTTAATTATATTATCAGAACTTAATCATTGTGGTAAACGGAAATCTGACTCCTGTAAACATGTCAACCTTTAACAAAACTTAACTATTACTTGTAATAATTGTTTTTAGTTTTCAATTTTCCAGGTGGAATGGCAAATCACGCAAATGTGATCAAAAGAATGGCAGTAATGATCGTATAAATCATCGTAAGAATTCAAATGATATGCTGAATTTCTCTCTAAGTTGTTTGCAACAGCAGCATCATCATAATCAGCAAATGCAGCAACAACAACAGCAGCAGCAACAACAACAACAACAACAGATTAATGAATATGATAAATATCATAATAATAACAATAATAACAACAATAATAATAACAACAATAATCAATATAAAAATTCAGCATATCAAAATTATCAACAACAACAGCAACAAATTAAACAGCAACAACAACTGCAGCAGCAACAACAACAATTACAACCCCAAATGTTGCAACAAAATACACATTTCCCAGCTTTGCCACAACAGCAGCAACAACAACAAAATCAGCAACAACAACATAGACGTTCTCTTAACAATTTAATTGTTGTCTCTGGTGGTCCCCAACAGCCTCAGAAAATGATGTTTAAACCAGGTCAAGGTATTTTATCTAATACAAACATGACTAATGATGATTTAAGCATTGATGTGATGAAGTCAAACCAACAGCAGCAACAACAACAATCTCGTAAAGCCAGTTTAACATCTTTGAACAATAGCAACAACAGCAGTAACAGTTTAAATGCCAGCAATTTGGAAACATTGCAACAACAGCAGCAATCACCTGCTGCTAATGCATCTTCAATGCCAAAGAAAACCATGGCTGCTGTCGTAATGGTTAGTAATGATCTCATGCATACAACAGCAACACCAACAACAGTAGCAGCTACATCAGCTGGCTCAACAACTGCTAATGTTGCTAATCTTGCTCCACCTCCTCCACCACCCCAAATTCTTATAAACAATAATAATACAACACAAAACACTAACACTAATCATAATAACATGTTGCAACACCACCATCACCAACAACAGCAGCAGCAGCATCATGCTCTACAACAACAGCAACAGCAATTAAAACTTTTAGCAGCAGCTGCTGCTGCTGTTGGCAATTCTTGTAGTCTTAATGTTGGTAGTCTTAATACTAACAATTCTAATTCTAATAATCTAACTGGCATTGCTATTGCTGGTGGTAATAGTAGTAATAATATTGTTTGCAACAACATTTGTAGTACGAACAATAATAATTGTAGCAATAGTCATCACCATACTTGTGTTAATAATTGCTGCAGCAATTGCAACAGTCATCAATTACAAATTAATTTAAAATTACCTCCTCTTAATGAAAACTATCAACAGCAGCATCATCACCATCATTCTCCTCCCACAATTTCAGATGTTTTGAAAACATCTCTAAATCATAATACAGATCCGTTAAATGACATAACAAGTTTAGAACAATTGGAAACTTTGTGTCTTCAAATGACAGAACAGGCTATAAATTAATTTTAGCAAAAAAAAAAAAAAAAGAAAAACATTTAGGAGATTTTACAATATATACATATTTATAAAGTAGTTTGTTCTCTCTTTAAAGAATTATTCAATTTAAAGTAACAAGTACATATAATATTTAAATAACACACATACATACATACATACTCATTCATATTCATTCTTAATTCATCACAATTTTATAAATCTTTTTTTGATCAATTTAAGTTTAATGTGCAAAATATCTATTTGTATTTAAGGAATTTTATTTAAAATTGAGGGAGAGAGATAGTTGGTACAGTTTTAGGAGAAATTAATGTTGCAGTTACTTTTCAGAGTTCACATTTATTGTTTAAAATATTTCTTCAATTTTGTTTAGATTTATTAGTTTTTTTGAATACTCTCTGTTTTCACTAGCTAAGTTCTTATCTGAGTTGAATATGTATGAGAAAGAAAGAACCGGAACTTTGCTACTCTAGGAAAGGTGAAACTATTCAAAAACAACTGATGAAAAAATGCACTGCCCGAACTTATTTAAATTAAAAAGAACTAGGAGAGTATGTACAGCAAATACTTTATAAACTGAACTAGCTCAGATCTAGTTCAGTTCTAGCTCAGTTCTAGTTCAGTTCTAGTTCAGTTCTAGTTCAGTTCTAGTTCAGTTCTAGTTCAGTTCTAGTTCAGTTCTAGTTCAGTTCTAGTTCAGTTCTAGTTCAGTTCTAGTTCAGTTCTAGTTCAGTTCTAGTTCAGTTCAGTTCTGGTTCTAGTTCAGTTCTGGTTCTAGTTCAGTTCTGGTTCTAGTTCTGGTTCTAGTTCAGTTCTAGTTTAGTTCTGGTTCAGTTCTGGTTCAGTTCTAGTTCAGTTCTAGTTCAGTTCTGGTTGTAGTTCTGTTCTAGTTCAGTGCTAGTTCAGTTCTAGTTCAGTTCTAGTTCAGTTCTAGTTCAGTTCTAGTTCAGTTCTAGTTCAGTTCTAGTTCAGTTCTAGTTCAGTTCTAGTTCAGTTCTAGTTCAGTTCTAGTTCAGTTCTAGTTCAGTTCTAGTTCAGTTCTAGTTCAGTTCTAGTTCAGTTCTAGTTCAGTTCTAGTTCAGTTCTAGTTCAGTTCTAGTTCAGTTCTAGTTCAGTTCTAGTTCAGTTATAGTTCAGTTCTAGTTCAGTTCTAGTTCAGTTCTAGTTCAGTTCTAGTTCAGTTCTAGCTCAGTTCTAGTTCAGTTCTAGTTCAGTTCTAGTTAGTTCTAGTTCTAATTTAGTTCAAGTTCTAATTTAGTTCTAGTTCTGTTCTATTTCAGTTCTAGTTCAGTTCTAGTTCAGTTCTAGTTCAGTTCTAGTTCAGTTCTAGTTCAGTTCTAGTTCAGTTCTAGTTCAGTTCTAGTTCAGTTCTAGTTCAGTTCTAGTTCAGTTCTAGTTCAGTTCTAGTTCAGTTCTAGTTCAGTTCTAGTACAGTTCTAGTTCAGTTCTAGTTCAGTTCTAGTTCAGTTCTAGTTCAGTACTAGTTCAGTTCTAGTTCTGTTCTAGTTCAGTTCTACTTCAGTTCTAGTTCTGTTCTAGTTCAGTTTTAGTTTAGTTCTAGTTCAGTTCTAGTTCAGTTCTAGTTCAGTTCTAGTTCAGTTCTAGTTCAGTTCTAGTTCAGTTCTAGGTCAGTTCTAATTCAGTTCTAGTTCAGTTCTAGTTCAGTTCTATTTCAGTTCTAGTTCAGTTCTAGTTCAGTTCTAGTTCAGTTCAGTTCTAGTTCAGTTCTAGTTCAGTTCTAGTTCAGTTCTAGTTCAGTTCTAGTTCAGGTCTATTTCAGTTCTAGTTCAATTCTAGTTTAGTTCCGGTTCACTTTTCATAGCAAATGTAATTATAAGTCTAAAACTTGTCTTTCGGAATGATCAGTTTACCTGAAAATCAGTAAACAATTTCCAAAATATAAATAGACATTTCAAATGAAAACAACAGAAGAAGAAAACCACATTAAAAAGAGATTTAATTGCTGAATTATTAGTTAATATACTTATATCATAAAGAAATAATATTTAATATGTTGATTGTATTTCCTAAAAACGTTTCAAAGAATGTTGTTAGTTAAACTACACATACTTGACATACATTTTAAGTTTTATTAATTTATAACTTTATTCTTTTCACAATAGTATTTAACTTTATTCTTCTATAATATTATATTTATGTAAATTTTGAATTGACTCCACTGCTTTCATAGTATGAAAGTCAACCTTTATCATGTTACCAATTTATTATATATTTTCTTTAAAATGTTTTATGCTGTTTGTCAGAATGATTATGTGTTTTTATAGTTTTAGTTCTTTTCAATTCTTTCTTAAATATTAGTAGTTGATCTATTAGTATTTGTTTGTTTTTCTTATGTAGTTTGTCCAAGTTTTAGTTTTGTGTTAAAAGTATTTCTTTTGTTTTAAAACTTACATACAAATTAGTTTTGTTAGCTTTGTTTTATAATTTAAATAATTTAGTAAATTTATCTATGGGTTTTTGAAAAGAAATTTCAAAATTTCTAGAAAACTTATAAAAATTTTGAAATTTGAAATTTTCTTAAAGAAATTGTTAAATTTTGAAAGTTGCAAAGGAAAGTTGAAACTTTTTAACCTTTTTTTCAAAATAAATAGAATTTTGTGCAATTTGATTTGCTCAGTTTACTTTTCATAGTAAATTTGCAAGTGTAGTAAATTTTTCTTTGTGATATATTTGCAATAGAAGCAAAAGTGTTACAAACTTGAATGACTTTTTTAGTTCCAAAAAAAAGTAGTTTTTGTTTTTAAAAATAACTAATTTTTAAAACCAAAAACTACTTTTTTCAAGCATATTATAGCTAAAGACACTTTTTGTAGTAAATTTGCAACTTTTTTGCTGCAATAGTTCTCAAGCAGTTTATTCCTATTGTAAAGCAATAGGATTTTTTTCTCATATTTTTATGACCTTAAATCTTTTTTAATTATGTTAATGAAAATTCATTTTTTTTGTAGTAAATTTGCAAGTGTAGCAAATATGTTTGTAATTGCTTGCAAGTAAAGTAAAGCAAGTAAAAATGCTTGGTTGCATGACATCAATCTTTTAGAAAGGAATAAAGCGACAAAATATTTCGTAGAAAATTTACCAGAGTAGCTAATTCATACATTTGCTACAACAATTCTAAAACTAAACTCGAAACGTTTTTTTAAAAATGTTTCCAAAAATTAATCCCTTTTCCAGTTTAATTATCTCCTTCATAGTAAATTTGCAAGAGTTGCAAATGTTTAAAAGCTTTTGTTATGTAAATGTTTAGGTTTTATTTGGAAGTAAAAGTTTTATTTTGAAATAAACTATTGAAATTACTTAATATGTTTGTCACCGAAGATCTATTCATAGTAAATTTACAAGGGTAGCATAAACATTAGCTACTGTAATTCTAATTCCTTTTTTAAACATTTTTCTAATTAGAAAGTATTTAAGCAAAAAACTCATTTCGTAGTATATTTACAAGAGCAGCACACGAACTAGATACTGTCGTGGTATATTTGCAAGAGTAGCAAACATATTGTATACTGAATTCTTAGTTCTTTTTTAAGCATATTTTTTAACTAGAAACCGATTTTTAACATGTTTCCAAGAATTAAAGACCTTTTAAGTTAAATTAACCTAAATTACCCTTTATGGTAAATTTGCAAGAGTAGCAAATGTTTTAAAGCTTTTGTTGTGAAAATATTTGAGTCTTTTTTAAAGATAAAAGTTTTATTTTTAAACAAACTAGTGAAATTGCTTAATTTGTTTGTCTCTTATAAATTAGAAAGTATTTAAGCAGAAACACATTTCGTGGTATTTTCGCAAGAGTAGCAAACGCACTAGCTACTATCGTAGTATATTTGCAAGATTAGCAAATGCACTAATTTCTGTAATTCTAATTCCCTTTTTAAGCATATCTTTTCTTTTTCAGTTAATTTAAACCAAATTACCCTTCATAGTAAATTTGCAAGAGTAGCAAATGTATTAAAGATTTTGTTATGAAAATGTTAAGGTTTTATTGGAAAGTAAAAGTTTTGTTTTGAAATAAACTAGTCACTTATACTTTAGAAAGTATTTATATTTACAACACTAGTATATTTACAAGACCAATACAATTTTTTCTGGAATTCCTTGTTTCAAATTTTTTAAGTTCGAAGAAAAATCTGTTGAAAATTTCAAAAATTTACTTATTGAGGTTATGTTTAGTTGCAAATCAAAAAAAAAAGTTTTAAATCTAGCAATAAATAAAGTTTGTTAAAAAAAAAATTACTTAATTTCATCCCAGCTAGCATTTATTAAATTTTTGATCACATTCGAGTCATAATTAAAATGATTAAAATGATCATATATGCGCTCATTTTCTGATCATAAATGAAACATTCGTCTGTAGAAAATGGTACCCTACCCGCGACTCTTCTAAATGAGTCATTTATGAGCCCCACTTTTAATCAATTATGACTAATTTTTTAATCTTTTTTGAGTCATTAATGAGCCAAAAAAACTGGTCGTATTTTAGTTATTTCCGAATCATATTATAGTCATTTTTGAGTATTTTCTGAGTAATTTTTATGTTTGTTACAGACAATTACAAATACAAACAGAAAACAGTTTTTGATCTTTCGACTACAAACTAAATTTATAAACAATCATATTTCAAACACCTTGATGTCCCATTTATTTAGTGATTAGTAGCCCAACTAACTTCCGTAGAGGATCATTAAGCATATAAAATTATTATAATTAAAGCATAATATAATTTTAATTTCCTTGAAAAAGAAAATCGTCTTTATAAATATCACACAAATTCAAATACTTATACATTTATTTTCATAAACGAAATGAGAATTATATCAACTCATTTTAGGCCACATAAAATGTTTTGCTAACTCTTCCAAAAGTGTATTTTCTGAGCCCCACTTCTAATCAGTTTCGACTCATTTTTGAATCGTTTTTAAATCATTTTTAGGTGTAAGTATTGCTATTTCATTAAAAACAAAAACAATTACATAACGAACAATTTTAGATCTTCCAACTGCTTGAAATATAACCACAAAATAAGTTTTTAAAACTATCATATTTTAAACACTAGGATGATCAATTTCTGATGGCTATACATTTTGTTATTGTCTTTCAAATATCGGAATCATTTTCGAGTCATTTTTTTAAGCGCTCAACTTATTAATCACTTTTAGGTCATCAAAATGAGTCAAAAATGACTCAGTTTACTGATTAATCATCCAACAATCTTCCAAATGATAGCTGGGATGTTTTAAATTATAAAAAATTCCTAAATTTATTGAGGTTAGGTTTAGTTTTTCATTTCTTTTGCAACTTTCATTTAATATATTCTTTAACAAAAAAGAAAAGTATTTATTGATTATAAATTTAAAACAATTCTGCTTTAAACAGGTTCCTATTTGCAACGTCTTAAGCATTTTTATCATTTATTTAAATATTCTTTTTTCTTCTTTTTTTCTATTTTTTTCATTTAGGAAAATTTGGCTAAATTTGATCAACATTTTACATTATTTTAATAAATCACTAAGAAATCAATGAATCAATCACTCACTCAATCAACCACACACTGTTCATTAAAAATTTAATATTATAGTAGAAATTAAAACATAATTGAAAAAGCATGAAAAGGTTTATAAAAACAAAATAAATTGGTTTTTATAATTTTTTTTTTTTTTTGATAAAAAAAAGAGACTGACTTAAATTACTTTCCGCTGAAAAAAATAAATTAAAACTATAAAAAAACTTTAACAATTAAAAAAAGGGAAAGCAAACTTTAAACTTAAAACGAGAGAGAGAGAAAAAATAAGAAAACTTTTTTTTAATTTACTGGCAAAATTAAAAAAAAAACTCTAAAGTTTAAAACAGAGAAACAAAGAATTGATTTCAAATCAAAAATTAAGAAAAAAAACTAATTAATTTAAAATAATTAACTTAAGAAAATAATTGCTGAAGTGAAACTTTAAAAGTAGGAACAAAAAAAAACACAATTTTACTTTAAACATATTTTTCTCCAAAACATAAAACTTTTTTTCATTAACGGAATGTAATTGCTGAATTAATTAAATTAAATATTTAAAAAAATAAAAAAAAAACCAATAAAACATTTTACATTAACAACAATACTTTTGTTTACAAAATTAAGCTAAAATAATTTTTTTTTTAATTTATATAGAAAATTATAGAAAAAACAAACAAAATATTAAATTAAAGTTTATTTAAACTAGGTTTTAAGTTAATCATTAGCTGTTAAACCTTTTTAGAAAAAAAATGGTTTGAATATAAAAAAACAATGTTTTTTTTGATTAGCTTTAAAGCTTAGTTTAAATAAGAGTTAATTTAATCAAACTTAACTCTTATATAAAAAACTATTAAAAAAAATAAAAAAAAACATAAATAATTAATAATTATATACTATAAACTGACAAAAAGCTAAAAAAAAATATTAAGAAAACTTAAATACGTATAACAAACACAAATAAATTAAACTTAATTTTAATCAACACTTTATAATTTATTTATAATTTTATTCCTAATTTTGTTTTAAATTTATTTTTTTTTATAAATATAAATAACGGGCAGCCTGTTTTGTTAATTTTATTTTATTGTATTGTATTTTTAAATAAAACTTTATATATTTATATAACTGCTTAAACTTTATATATAAAAATAATAATTAAATATATATATATATATACAATACTATATGTATGTATGTGTTTGTCTTGTAATAATGTAATATTTTGTATATTTATTTTCTTTGTTTTGTAAACATTGTTTATATATTTTATTAAATATTTCCTAAAAAAAAAATACAAAATTTTATTCAAGAAAATTTACTGTATAATGTTTTTTTTTTTTGAAATTTTATTACTATATATATTTTTTTTTAATGTATTGCAATTTTTTTAATAATAATAACAATAATTAGGCCATGTTTTGAAAACTTTATAATGATATTTTTTTATTGTTTTATAATATTTTATTTTATATTTATAAACAAAAAAAAAAAAATTTGGTAATAGTTATATAAACTAATAAATTTTCATGTTTATATGCTACGTTTTTTTTTATGGCAAATTTTTTTATAAATTATTATTTTATTGAATACAGGTCTGTCGCAGAATTCCAATCCCCTCAAAAGTGAAATTATATTTCCTAATTTTCTTCATTAAAAAAAAGGAAAATAATAACTTTTTTCAGAATTAAAACCACTTCAAATTTTCAACATGAAATTAACAATACCCAGCAATACGACACAAACCGAAGTGCTTCTACTAATGGGTCGTGTCATAAAAAGGATGTTGTTCATTTTTGACAACTCTGAACTACATCTAATCTTATTTTTAAAAGCAGTAAAATTACGATATTTGGCTGTTAAAAAATAAAACATATTCACCCCTTTTGCCAATCATCATTTCAAGTGAAATATAATCCCTTTTCACTTTTTTCATTCACTAATTTGTTGATGGAATTTTGTGTAAATATTGAACAGCTGTTTCATACAAAATCAACTATTGTGAATGAATTGTTTACAACAAGTTGACATTGTCAACTTTGTTGACATAGTCAACAAAGGGTTCTATAAATCGACTTTCGAATAATCGAACAATCGACTTTTTGTCGAAAAAAGTCGAAGTCGACTATTTTGTTCCAAAAACTCGATAATTCGACTATCGTCTATGAAAAAAGTCGACTTTGTAAATAAAAGTCGAAAAGTAGAAAAGAGTCGAAAAAAGTCGAAAATTCGGAAAAGTCGAAAAAAGTCGAAAAAAATCGGGAAAAGTCGAAAATAGTCGGAAAAAGTCGAAAATAGTCGGAAAAAGTCGAAAAGTCGGAAAAAGTCGAAAATAGAAAGAAGTCGAAAAAACTCGAAAAAAAATTTTTTTATTAATAATAATAAATAATAATAATATAATGTTAAATGGCAACATTATAAATTTACGCTTCTGGTAACTTTATAAAGTCGAAAAGTCTGAAAAAGTCGAAAAGTCGGAAAAAGTAGAAAATTAAAAGTCGAAAAATTGACTTTTAACTAAATGCAAAAAGTCGAAAAGTCGACTTTTCATAAAATGCAAAAAGTCGACTTTTCATAAAATGCAAAAAGTCGAAAAGTCAACTTTTCATAAAATGCAAAAAGTCGACTTTTCGTTTCAACTATAGATCCCTAGTTGACAATAGCAAATTTTCCCTTTGAGGGAAAATCTCTATAATTTCAAGGAAACAAAATTTTCACTTCTATTGGCGGTTCAGTCGTTATTTAGGTCTAAGTTGGGGAATAACTCTCGCATCATTGCGATTATTTCTTAAACGCGTTCAGGCTTGTGTTTGTTGCCTGGCTTTCGACAGTTTTGCGCCTCGCCCGCAGTGTATTACTTCATATAACTGTTTAAAGTTATATGTTGTCTTCATTAACCTCGTGCTTTCGTATCACCTCAAGTGAGGTTATGTTTTATTGGTGGAGACCATAGAATACTAAAACGTTTTTAACTGTTGGAGACCATAAAATACTAACGATATAACCTGGTGGAGACCATTTAAACTCAAATATATACTGGTGGAGACCATTAAAACTCTGGAACTTTTTTCTGGTGAAGACCATTAATACTTTTGATGAAATCAAGTCCGGATGCTCCAACTTCCTATATGAAGGTATAGGTCGGTTGGTGGGGTTTTCTCTGGACAAAACGTGTGATAACCTGGCAATATGAGTGCTTAATGCACTTCCATCCTAATTAAAACCCAAAAAGTGCATCCTAGGTGTGAATGTTTAAGTTTTAATCGTTTTATTTACAAGTAAGAATTCCACTTTAGATCAGAATGGAATTCCGTGACTGGCCTAATAGTTTGCATTTTAATAGCTTCTAATAAAATACATTGAAATGGCCAGATTTACAACAAGCAATTCAAAATATTTCCTCTAAAGAATTACAATGCCCTGATCCCACACGTACCGTTACAACGCGTCATAAACTTTACAAAAAAGTTTGAACCAACAGCTAATTTTACAACAAGCGGAGTAAAGATGTTGCTCCGCTCCATTGCTGCTCCGCATTCTTTTGGTCCGTGTCGAAATAGAATTAAATGATACTGTATATGTCTATTCTAATTCAACGCAACTTTTGTTGGGGCTAGTGTCATGTAAGAAACTGCTCCAGAGAGAGAGAGATTAGTTGAGAAACTTTATCGCCCCATGGTACTTACAACAACGATGAGATTTAAATGAGAGCTTTTTACCTCTCTTCTGCCGATTTTTACATACCTGAATGATTTTGCTCAGTTCATCGTAAACGTCTGCCACCACATGTCTATTCAATTAAGGTCGAGCTCTTGTTGGGGCTGGTGTCATCTAAGAAACTGCTCCAAAGTGAGAGAGAGAGTAGTTGAGAAACTTTATTGCCCCATGGTGCTTACAACAACGATGAGATTCAAAAGAGAGCCTTTAACCTCTCCCCCGCACTGATTCTGAATCCTTATTTATCCATTACACACTGTTATCGAGTTATCGTGTCATAATATTTAAAAAAAATACCAATATATGGCCATATTGAGACGTTATAACAAAGCAAATCTTTATTTATGAAATCTGTTACAGCATTTGAAAATCTTATCTATAGACTGTTATACCTCTTCGAGATACTTCAATTAACTTAAAGTTTGGATTGAACAAACCGACAGCTGATTTTACATACATGATTTATTTGCCACCATATGTCTATTCTATTACAATAAAGTTAAATTTAGCTAAAAATTGGTGCTTTACTCAAGAAATTTCTTAATCATTTGGCCTCGCCAAATAGTTTCATCTGTAAAGAAATCTTAAGGAATATTAGTTGTGAGTCCATCAAATGTTTGTCGATAAGATTTGCCTCTTTATTTTCGAAGATATGCCTGGTAAAATATTATAAAAGGTTACACTACGTCACAGGTTAGTGGATTTAAAAAATCGTTATTGTATTTATTATATCAATATTTTTGGGTTGTAATTTTGATTACTGATCAATATTACAGATTAAAATCTAAATAATTTGGGACATGAATTACTGCATTCGTGATTGAGTAAAATTCTTAGAAATTCAACTTTTTAACATGTTATTGCTTTCGATGTCGTACGAGAAATCTATTACATTTTCGATATCTCAAATATCACTCTATTTAATAAAATGTTACAATAACATCTCCAATTTAATTTCGTAAACAAATCGATGTCATATCGTTGTAGCGTTGTATGTCATAAACATTTTTCAAATAAAATTTTTTGAAACAAAAACAAATCATTAATAAAAAAAATTACAACATACTACTATACAACCGTACAACACCGTTTGTGAATTGGATAAATATTATATCAAAACTTTCTAATAGTACTTTCGAAATATATAAATATTTTGAAATATATTTCAAAAATAGTATTGAAACAGAATATTTCTTTAGTTAATATAATAATATAATAAATTGTTGTAAAGATTACTTTTTTAATAAAACTTTTATAATTTGTTAGTTAAATTTACAATTTTAAATTTATTTTATTTGCAACAATGTCTTCTGTTAAACAAAATTTTAGTTAATTTATTAGTTTAATTAAATTAACTTTATATATACAGTCATTTATATTTTGAATTTTTGCATACATAAAAAAATATTTAAAAATAAAAAGAAATAAAATAAAAATAATAAACACATTTGAAAACATAATTCTAATAATATACTTTCTATATGTGAATTTAATGTTGTACGTAAATTCCCATTTGAAATAAAACAAACAAAAAAATACACAAATTATATATTTATATATATTTAAACAAATATAATTTTTATAAAAATTGGTTTTTATTAAAAAAAAAATAAAACAAAATTTTGTTCAACTCAAACATTTTTTTTTTGTAAATACCAAACAGAGTTAACAAAAATACACTTTTTTATTCAAATTATCATTTAATTACACATTTTAATCCATTTTTTCGTTTTTTTATTATAATTTCGTTTCTTTTTTCTTTAATAAAATATATTTAGCCAATATTTAAGCAAATTTAAATAACCATAAATATATAACAAAAATCTATAATAAATTATAGATTTTGTTTAATAATGTATTTTTTATTTTCAATTAAAAAAAATTAAAACATAATAAAAACACTACCAAATAATATTATATCATTAAAAAAAATTGTAGTTTTTTAATTTGCATATTGAAGAAAAAAATAAAATAAAAAATATTAAAATAACTATATAACAAATACGAATGTTTTATATTAAAAAAAAAAAAAATTATAATAAAATTATTAAATTAATCATTAAAATAACAACCAACGATGTAATTGAAAAGGAAAACAAAAAAAATAATACTAAAAGTAATATTTCATTTAATTTAAATAAAAAACAAAAACAACAAATATATAAAATCATAATTTTAAAAATTAACAAAAAAAATTGTTTCTTTTTTAAAATTTTCATTATTTTGTTACAAAAACAAAAATTTAGATAAATATTTAGATGGATAGATGGATAGATAGATAGATAGATAGATAGATAGATAGATAGATAGATAGATAGATAGATAGATAGATAGATAGATAGATAGATAGATAGATAGATAGATAGATAGATAGATAGATAGATAGGTAGATAGATAGATAGATAGATAGATAGATAGATAGATAGATAGATAGATAGATAGATAGATAGATAGATAGATAGATAGATAGATAGATAGATATATTTAAGTCCATAGTGTAGTCTATAATGTAATTTATAGCTTAGTCTATAGTCTTGTCTACTATACTATACTATATACTCCAGTCTATAGTGTAGTCTACAGTCTAGTCTATGGTTTTGTCTTCAGTCAAATACATCCTAGTCTATAGTGTATTATATAGTCGTCTTTAGGTCTCTAGTCTATTCATAGCATAGTCCATAATCTAGTCTATAGTCTTATCCTTAGTCTATTAGATAGTCTTATCTTTAGTCTAGTCTATAGTTAATAATACAGTTGATAGTTTGATCTGTAGACTAATCTGTAGTGAGTTTATTGTTGAATCTATAATCTAGTGAACAGTCTAACATAAAATCTAGCTTATGGCATAGTTTATGTCCTAGTTTATATCATAGTTTATAATTTGGTCTATAGACTTGTCAATAGTATAGTCTACTGTCTAGTTTATAGTCTTGTCTATAGTCCATAATCTAATTTAAAGTTTAGTCTATAATCTAGTCTAAAGCCCAGTCTATAGTATAGTCTAGTATATAGTTTAGTTTAAAGCATAGTTTATATAATAATCCAGACTGCAGAGTAGGCTTTTTTAAACCAACTTTTTAAACTAAAAAAATTTCCCATATAAGAATTCATTCTTTTACTTAAACTATTTTTATCGTAAATAACTAAAAACATTTATTAACAATTTCCTAAAATATGCATGCATGTCGTCAGTTAATGACATATTAAAAAAACACCACTTTTTACCTTAAACTTGGGTTTAATAACGTTACCTTGGTGTCAATATTTAATTGTTTACCTTGGCAAAGAATTTTCGATTGTTGCAATCAATTGCTAAATATTCTACTAGTTATTTGTTTGAGTGTAATCGCATTCCATTTAACAAATAAAAAAAATAAAAATTTTGAAAACTAATTTTATAAATAAATGAAAATTTGAATATTAAAAACCACACAAAAAACAACAAACTTCTAAAATGCAAAATCCACAAAAAAGTTCAAGTGCCACCACAAGCGAAGCCCGATTATGGCCCAGCGAACGTATACCACAGGGAGGCCTCTTTCATACACCGAAAATAGAGTACAGCAAAGAGACGGCGGATTTATTGAAATGTAAGAAATTTATATTTAAATTATAAAAATATAAAAAATTCCAAAACTTTTTTAAAGTTACGAAATTTTGCGATAAATAATGTCCGTTTTATAATTTTCACTCCTACAATTTTATTATCCTTTTGCATCCTTCTCCAGTACTTATGAAAGAATCAAAAATGACCATGTTAATGCGCAAACAAATCGATTATCATTTGCGTAACGGACAACCATTGCCCAAACCGGAACCACCACGTTTAAATATCTGCCGAGATCCCGATAAAGAAGCTATGGAAATTCTACAAAGGGCTCATAATGCTAAACGTAAATCTTTATCGGAAATACGAGCAAGTGGTGCTTACGATATGCCGGTATATAGACCTAAACCTGATGACAAACTACCTTCGGAAAAAGCGAAAAAATTGCTACAAGATGCAATGTCTGGATTACGTTTATCGGAGACAACATTAAAACCTAAAAGAAGAGAGAAATACAAAAAAGAAATTAAGACCACAACGGAGGATATAATCGATGAATGTAAGAAGGAAGATTTATTGAAAATAGTTATTGTTTAAAATTTTATTAATTTTATTTTTGTAGTGCTGCAGCAAATTAATGAACGTGCCGAATGGTTGGCCGAAATGGAAGAACTGGGCGAGGGCAAACGTTATCGAGATGAAATTCGTGAACAGATCGCTGAACGTTTGAGACAAATTAAGTCGTTGGAAACAAAAAGAAAATTACAAAAACAAGGATATCGTTATGTGGATTAGAGTGAGAGTGTAACAAAAAAACAATAATTGGTAATAAATTTCAATATTTTTCTTATTTTAAATCACGATTTTATTGAAAAATTTAACTTGAAAATATATGAAAAAAATAAAATTAATTCAATCGATATTACATCGATTGAACATCGAGAAATAATAGCATAGGCAACAGATACTACGATTGACTATAATAGATAGTAGACAGAAATAGAAAGAGACTATAGACTAGAATAAAGTAGACTAAAGTATACACTAGGCCACAGACAAGACTTTATAATATAATATACTTTAACTAGACTATACAATAGACTGTACTATATACTAGACTATAGACATTAAACTATACTTTAGTCTATACTATAGATAACACTTCAGACAAGACTAGACTAAAGACTAGACTATACACTAGATTATATCCTAGACTAAAATTTGGACTTGACTAAGGACTAGACAATAGACAAGACTGTTGACTAGTCTATGGACTATAGACTAGACCAGTCTATAGACTATATCATACACTAAACTACAAACTGGATTACACACTACGCCACAGACTAGACTATAGACTAGACTTAACTGTAGACTTTGTAATATAATATACTATAGACTAGATTATAAACTATACAATAGACTAAACTTTACACTAGACCATAGATTAGACTATAGTCTAGACATTAAACTATAGACTAGAATAAGGTATTGACTAAAGTATAGACTAGATCATACACTAAACTACATACTGGATTGTACACTAGGCCACATACTAGACTATAGACTAGACTTTACAATAGACTTAACTGTAGACTTTGTAATAGAGTATACTATAGACTATACAATAGACTAAACTTTACTCTTGACCATAGACTATAGTCTAGACATTAAACTATTGACTAGACTTTAGACTAGCCTCAGACAAGCCTATAGATTAGACTTTAGACAAGACTAAAGCCCACTCTATAGACTAGACTTTAGACAAGATTTTATCCTAGACTAGATTTTGGACTAGACTATAGACATTAGACCATAGATTAGACTATAGTCTATACACTGAACTATAGACTAGACTATAGACAAGACTATAGACTTTGGACTAGATTATATCCTAAACTAGAATTTGGACTAGACTATAGACAAGACTTTTAACTAATCTATAGATTATAGACTATACTCTTACCCTAGACCATATATTAGACTATAGTCTAGACATGAAACTATAGACTAGGCTTTAGACAAGACTATAGACTAGATTATATCTTAGACTAGACTGTTAACTAATCTATAGATTATAGACTAGACTATTACTCTAGACCATTACTAATGGTCTAGTCTTTAGTCCATGGTCCATTAGACTAAAGACTAGACTTTGAACAAGACTATAGACTAGACTATAGACTAGACTTAAGTATATACTATAGTCTATTGATTATAGACTAGAGCAGACTATAGACTGGAACATGGGCAATATCATGGAAGAGGCTATAGAGTAAGGTATAGTGTAAACTATAGATTAAAGTATAAACTAGAGTATACATTAGGTCACAGGCTTTAGACTAGACTATAGACTTTACAATAGACTATGGACTAGACAATAGACTAGACTATACTCTAGACTAAGCTATAGACTGGACTTAAGACAACACTACTCATATAGAACAAACTATAATGTAGACCGTAGAATAGACTTTAAAGACATTAGACCAGACTATAGACTACATAGATACTAGACTTTAGACTAGATTACCATAGACTATAGACAAGGCCAGACTATAGACTACAAAATTTGCTAAAAAAAAATACATTTTTTTATAAATAACCATTTCCATTTTCAAATAAAAAAACATTTCTTTTGCTGAATTCTTTTTGAAGTTTTTCTTTATTAATTTGAAGCAAAACGATGTTTAACGCAAAATTAATTAAATTGTTATTATAATTTTGAATAATAGTTTTCTTTGATTTCCTTTTAATAAATAGATTTTTACCTTTTTGTGAAATATAAATGTTATTTTTTCTTTTAATTTTTTTGATGCACAATAAATTAAAGAAATGTATTTGTTAATGCGTTTTTTTTTTAATTAAATACACAATTGAAAATGTTCCAATGTACATACTGAACGATGCATGTGTTAAAAAGTATTTATAATGAAATAATGTTATGCATGCTTTTACACCATCCCACAAATTGGCATGCATCTACGGAGGGGAAAATGAATTGATTTGACAAAAGAAATATTGTATGTTACTTAACAACTTTAATTGTTTGTTTAACAAGCTGGCAAATGGCAGCGAAAATCACCAGCAGCCTCGGCACAACGATTTCTAATCAAATAACCACTTAGCACTTCGGCCACTTCATGGGGACGATCCTCATGGACAGCATGACCACAGCGGGCCAAAACTTGCATTTGAAAGCGTCCTTGCATTTGGCCAACAGTTAGGGCTTTGTCCAGGCCATCAATGCTGGCCAAAAGCAATTGCTTGGGTAGACGTAAGTTTAGGAATTTCTCACTCAAACCCGAGAACCAACCAATCCAGTATTTTTCCGATTTAGACAAATCAATGCGCCAGGTGTATCTGTAAATAGAAGTGTTATAAAAAACTATGTAGTTTTTGTTAAACATCAAAAAAATTAACAATACTTTTTATTATTTTCATCATGGGAAGCTAAGGGTTTTTTAAAATCCAATTCTTTTTTATTAACCTCAGTGGGTGTAGTTTCACCCGTTACTTCCTCATCTTCAGAAATACTAAAGGGATGTATATATTTAGTGGTACCAGCAGCTTCAGTCTCTTCATCATCCTCAGCAAGTGGTAATTCATTTGTGGCTAATTTTTTCGTTGTACAACTAAAAAATGGTTAAATTGATAAAAAATGCTAAAAAATTTAATGTTTGTTTCCTTACTTAATAATTTGTCCTGGCATTGAGATTTTGGCACTGTCTAAATTACGTATTTGTCCACTGCGTATACACCACTCAATGGCATTCGGTATACTTTTAAAGTACTGGGGTCGAGATCTTAAAAAACTTTGCATGCTGGCTAAGGCCTCCATAGCTGTTCCTTCTACCACATCGATGACTGTGATACCAATTATATTTGATATCAATTCCATACTGGCGAAATGTACCGCAATAGCACCACCCATTGAATGACCCACTATGTAAATGGGAGGCATATTAGCTGGGTAAATTTTTAACAATAGATCACCAATATCTCTGTAAGAAAATAAGGAAATCCATGGAAAAATTCAAAGAAGAAACACAACAAAACAAAATTTACAGTCTAAGATTGTCATTAAGAGAAAAACCAAACTTACTTGGCCAAAGTATCGGCCGACAAATCATCTTCATCATCCGTTTGAGTATCGCCATGACCACGTAAATCAATGGATAAACATTGGCAATGTATCATATTGGTAATCTCCATCTAAAAACACACACACACAAAATAGTAGTTTTCTCAAAATTCAAAATTCTAAAATACAAAACCACCAAACAAAAAAAAAATACATACACAAAAATGAGCCCATGTTAGACCCGAATAACCACCACCGTGTAGTAGCAGTAAAACTGGTCCCGGCTTTTCCGGTTGCTTTGTGCGATAGATGCGAAAAGTACGTTTCTCATCCACAACTACGTCATCCTTTTCGTCAAAGAATTCACTCCACAAAGAGGGTTTAAAATCACGAACTCGTGACTTTTTAAATGAATCGCTAGAAAGATAATAGAATAAAATTAATAAAAATGTTTTATCTTTTCGAAATATTTATTTATATTTACCTTCTTCCTATGCGACTGCTGGGTATGGTGGGTGGCAAACGACCTTTCAACATGGTTCTCTGTAAGTTGGACATGTTTTTATTGTTTTTTTCCTGGATTTAACTTTATTAAGTAATTGTGCCTTGAGTTTGCGTTACGTTTTTCTTCCTTTATTTAAGGATAAAAGTAATTTTCAAGGTAGGATTGTCTTTTTTTTTCCACTAAAAAGCCATTTGTGTTTTTATTCCGTTACGTATCGACGCGCAGCTGATTTTTTTTGCACAAACACAGTGACAACAACAAGAAGAACGTTTTATTTCCATTTGTTTTTTGATCTTTGAACAAATAATAGAAGGCGTAAAGTTACCAGATTGTTAGGTTTATGTAAGTGAGATACAGTGGCGGAAATATTTTCGTTTTTTTTTGTGTAAACATATATGAATGTTAAATTGGCCATGGACGACTATATTATACCCTATATCAGTGATTATTTGTTAAAAATGTTTAGTTATAGAGCATTTTTGTTGTTTTTACCTTAAATAGATAGATAGATAAATAGATAGATAGATAGATAGATAGATAGATAGATAGATAGATAGATTGATAGATAGATAGATAGATAGATAGATAGATAGATAGATAGATAGATAGATAGATAGATAGATAGATAGATAGATAGATAGATAGATAGATAGATAGATTTTATTTTTTATTTATTTATTTTTTAAATTTTTTATTACTCTAGTTTATCCACCAAAATCTTGATTCTCTGCTAAAATCGAAATTTTTCGAAACAACAAAAACTAAAAACTCAATTTTACTCTAAAACTCCTACAAAAATCACATTGAATATTTTAATTTCAAATATATTTCAAAAATTATTTTAATTTTCGTTCAAAATGAAAAAGTATGATTCATTCACGTTATATCCTTTTAAAAACATTCAAATTCTATTCAATCCCCTTCATAAATGTATTTTAATCAGATATACACATATTTTCTATTTTGAGTTTCCAACTTTATATAGCATTTATACACGCATATGTTTTCTATAAACATATTTATGCTCTATACAACTCATCCATGAATCCCCAATGCAATAATGTTTTATCCAAAAATAACTTAAAATTGCAAAAAAAAAACATGTAATTTTCTTAAAATTTTCTTTGCACAAGCAAAAACAAAAAAGAAAATGTTTCAAGAGCAAAATGTTTTTGCTAAATATAGAAATGTTAAATCCATCATCTATGAAATGCATTAAACGCTTTGGAATGTTGCCTTTTAAAAAAAGTAAGTTTAATTATAAATAACTTGGAATTAATGAGGAGAACTTTTTTAATTTGTCATTTAAAAAAAAAGCAACATTTTATAATAAAATTTTTGAGACGGCTACAGGATGTTGCAATGAACTAAATAATAGATCTTCATTGATTTTCTTAAATATGTATATAAAATTCTTAGTAATACTTCTTGTAGTTTATTCATATTTTTAAATTCCCTTATAAAGTCTATCATAAGACATTTAATTATAATTATTTATATACGTAATTATAATGTGTTGATGTTTTTGAGTTCCCCTCCATAACCATAATACTTGCATATCTTTAATCGTTCAATATTTATAAATATGAATTATTATTTACATACTTATGGATGTTGCATTTACATTAATGACGTTTTTCCACTACTAGTAATCATTATCGCACTATCAGTTACTTGAAATGGGCGTTCAACATACTACTTAATTTATACATAATTAAGGCGGCGCAAAAAAAATGTTTTTTTTCGTGTATAATTTAAAAAATTTTTTTAACTTTTTTAACCTATAATGGAATTTGTATAAACAATTTTAAAATTAAAATATTTTAATTTTTTTTAAAGAAATGATACCACCCTAATATTTCTTTAATTCCTTTATAAGTTAGTTATGTATTTTGATGCTAAACACAGATTCCATGGGAACATATCATGAAAAACATACATATGTGGCTGTTGAACTAAATAAATTTAATTGTTATCAGTTTATCTGAATCAGAGCATATGTATTTCTATTTTCTTATAAACAATCAAATCAATGTATATTAAAAAACACTTTACAATTTTGAAGATTCTAACTTATATAAAAATAATTTTTCAGATATACATTTTGGAAAAGCCACGCAATTTAATGCAAGTTCTCAAATTTTTCCAAACGTTAATTTAGATTTTAATATAACCTATGAAAAATTTGAATTTGAAACTATGATATTGTTTTCAAGATTTACGAAATTTTGTATTTAATTCGTATGAGAGTTGCCCATTGAAAGTTCAAGTGAATATCAAAGTTTTTCATGTAATAGTTCCTCATAGACACAATAATCAAATAAACGATAAATTTCTTCGCGAAAAATTTTAAGATTTTAGGTCTATAGTTTCCCAGACAAACGACAACGTCAACTTATTATTAACATGAATGTTAAAGTTGTTCCTGCAAAATTTTAGGATTTTGATTCCAATAGTTTTTCAAATATACAAATTTTTCTATTTAATTCATATGGGGGTTCAAAGCCCCCAGGAAGACACTGTGTAAATTTCAGAAAATTGATCCTGCCATTTAGCTGTCTATAAAGTCCAAACACACATTTTTATATATATACATAGATTTAAAAATTTTTTATTTGGAAAGAAAAATTTCAAATGTTTTATTAAAAATATGTTTTATTTGAAAAGAAATTCCAAAATATTTTATTTAAAAATTCTAAATATTTAAAAAATTTGAAAAAATTTTTTGTTTTTTAATGAAAAAAGATTCCAAATTCTTCAAAATTTGGGAAAAAAATTATTGTTTTTTATTTGTTAAATATTCCATTTAAATATTGTTTTTTATTGAAAACAATTTTTGCCATTGTTTTAAAAGTTGAAAATTTAAATAACATTTATTTCAAATTCGACTAATATTTTTCTTAATTTTCTTAAATTTTTCCATTTTTTTTTTTAAATATTTTTCAATAGTTTTTTTTTTAATTTTTAATTTCAACAAATTTTATTATTGAAAGTTTTTTTACAATTTTCAAAAAAGTTTATAGTTTTCATTGTTTTTAGTTGCTAAAAGATTGAACATATATTTTTAAGAATAAATATTTTTATTTTATCGAAAATGTTTAAATTTTTTCATTGAAAAATATTTACAATAAATATTTTATCACTTTTCTATTATATTAAAAAAGAATATTTTTATAATTTTTTATTAATAAAATTTCGAAATTTTATTGAAATATTTTTTATAATATTTTTATTAAAATATTTATTAAATTTTTTTAATATTAATATATACAAATTTAAAAGAAGACTTTTATTTATATTAAATTTAAAAAAATGTGGATTATTTTTGAAATAATAAAGCATTCAATTTGTTTTTAACTTAATTCCAGAATATATTTACTTACTGTTAACAGAAAAAGAGATTTTTTACATGAGGGTTCAGGGTAAATATGGACCTATCCTTATAAATTTTAGTAGAGGAAGTTACGTCTATTTATAAAGTTACGTCTATTTTTAGAATTAGTGTCAATAAGTGAATTTTGACTTTAAAGTCATTTGCTAAAGGGGAGTTTGTGTCTGGGCTAGGGTAAAATGAGGTCCAATCATTACAAAAATCGGTTGTTTCATTCAAAGTTCTATAAAACCAATTTTTGCAGATTTTTGTTGACATCATAGAATAATGAATCCAAAAGTCCCATTTGAGGGGTACGGTTGCTTGGGGGCTAGTCGAAACAATGAACCATTTTCGTTCGTCCTTGACCAAAGCTCATCACATTATCTCAAAAATTGTGGCCGAACTAAGTTTTGTCAATTTTTGTTGACTTCATATAACATTTAACGCAATTATGAGCTTAAAAGCCCTGTTCGTTGAACACGGTTGTATGGAGGATAGGCGAAATAATGGACCATTTTTAATAGCGTTCGTTATTGCACCAAAAAGAAGAGTATTGGCCAAATATCATCAAATTATATTGAAGTTTCCGATCTGTAGCGTTTTTACATGGACATACAGACAGACGGACGGATATAGCTGAATCGATTTAAAAAGTGATTCTGAGCCAATTGGTATGACCAACATTTTTGGTTGTTTATTGAAAAAAATTTCCAAAATTTTTTATAGAAAAAATTTCCAAAATTTTTTATAGAAAAAATTTCCAAAATTTTTTATAGAAAAAATTTCCAAAATTTTTAATTAAAACAAAAATTTCCAAAATTTTTTATTAAAAAAAATTTCCAAAATTTTTTATTTAAAAAAAAATTTCCAAAATTTTTTATTAAAAAAAAATTTCCAAAATTTTTTATCAAAAAAAATTTTCAAAACTTTTTAAACGAGGAAATTTCCAAAATTTCTCAATTGGAATTAGAAAAAAATTGTCAAGATTTTTTATTAATATATTACAAAAACAATTATTAAATTTTTGTATTATTTTTCTTTTAAATTAGAAAATTATTTCTTAATTTTTTATTAATTTATTGCATTCTTTTTATTTCATAAGGAAATGTTTTGTTATTTAGTATAACGAAAAAACGCTTAAATAAAACCCGTATATTTCTGGCTGCCAAGAAATACAACTCTGCTTCATGAAAACAAGATAGGAAAAGAAACGTTGTAAAGTTGCCATTTGCTGCAGCCGGTAAATTGATATAGAATGTTTCAGTTCCAAAAACTGAATTCCTTTTGTTCATTACTTGAATTGAAACAGTTGTTGTTTTGCCCGTTTCCACGAAAGATCATAATTGCGCAAAAAAGCGACGTGTATGTGATTTTTTATTCCCTACCCAAACGTGCGGAGTTTTTGGGTTCCCTCTTTTGTACAAATGCAATTACAATAAAAAAACATAAAAAGTGCATTAAAGAAGATATAGAAAAAAAGAAGTGATTTTTTTACCAAGAAGAAGCAATAAAAAAGAGGAAGTTGTCAAACTAAACCTCTAGCAAATGCAAAAGTTAATACTAATAATAAAAAGAATAAATTAAACGAAAAACGAAGGTATTTAAAACCTTAAAGAAAAATAAAGCTGATTTTGTTAAAAAAACAGCTTGTTATTTTTTTTTGCCAACTTATAAGTGAAGTTTTATTTTCTGGTGTTTTAACGTGAGTCAGTGTGAATGTGTGTGTGTTTGTTCACTAAAGAGAAGTAGAGAAGCAAATATAAATAAAGTAAACGAAAAATAAATTATACAAAAAAACAACAAATTCAATTTTGTATACCATAAGAAAGAAGTGAAAATTTTTTAAGAAAATTTGCTTAATTAATCAAAATTGTTTAATTTATTTGAAAAAAAAGAAGAAAAACAAATATCAAATCAACTAAAGTCATTTACACTTGCGCATATTTCAATACAAAAAATGTTATAAAAAGTACAAATTAAAAAAACAAATGTTTAAAGAAATCATTTAAAACCAACCAACCCACCATTAAAGCAGGAATAGCAAGAAACAAAGTGAACATAAAAAAAAGAAAAATTAAACAAGAAATCAAGATAACAATCAAAAAAGAAAAATATGCAAGTTATTTAATCAATGTTATCGAAGTTAACTAATATTTGCTTAAAATCATCAAAATTGTGTGTTAAATTAAACAAATATTAAGTCAACAAATAAAGTGCTTTACTGCCAACATATTTGCTTAAAAAAAGAGGTAATAAAATTGCTCAAATAAAAGCTAAAATTAAACAAAAAAAATTGTGGCCATTTATGGCAAATGCAACCTTGTGTAAACAGTGTGAACAACAAACAGCCCATCAAAAGATCAATGGTCGACGGCATAGACCATATAACGGATAACCAATCTTGGGCAAATTTTAATTGATCTATAAAGTTTTTTTAGTTATTTATAATATAATATAAATCTAGTTAGAAAAAAAATTGAGTTTTTAAAGTTTATTTGAAGTTTCTTGAAAAAAAATCAAGTTTGTTTTATTGTCCATTCTGCATGACGTTTATTCCTTCCGCCACAATATCAAAGTTCTTTTTGCAGAGTTGCCATGATTTAAGTAACGTTTCTAATACCAGATTACTCTACTGTGGAATAAATTAAAGCGTGAAATATTGTGATAACAAAATACTAATCTATATTCTTTAAATCTCTCTATCTATCTAAATATGTACATATAATTATGAATATGTAATTGTTTGTCTCTATGTCTGAACGTTATAGACTACTTAACCGATTTTCTTGAAAATTTTACAAGGCTTCATATGAATAAAGTAGAAAAATGCGTATAACTGAAAAACTATTAGAGATGAATCTTAAAATTTTACTTGAAGAACTTTGACATTCATCTGAACAATTAGTGTATAACGGACTGACGTTCAATGGGGGACTTGGCTTCTTACATACACATAAATAAAATAAAAAATTTCGTTTATATGGAAAACTAAAAGAACTAGATTCTTTAAATTAAATAAAAAAATCATAGAATTGAGAAGCTATAAGAAGTGAATCTTCAAATTTTACTCCAAGAACTTTGACATTCATCTGAACAATTAGAGTATAATGAGCGGACATTCAACGGGGGACTTGGCACCTCACATATAAATAAAATACAAAATTTCGTTTATCTCGAAAACTAATAGAACTAAATTCTTTAAATTTTGCATAAATTACTTTAATATTTATTTAAACATTTTGGAGATAAAAGGCCGGACTTTAAATGGGGGATGTGAGCTAGGGGTTTGTTTTAAAGCTTCCACATGAAATAAATAGAAAAAATTCGTATATCAGAAACTAGAACAGCTAAAATCTTAAAATTTTAGTTTATTTTAGTTATTCCGGGAAGATGACAGTGTTATTAGACATTTTCTGCTCATTTAACTGTCATCGTTGTAAGATCTAACAACCATATATACATATCATAACAATAACTGGAAGATTCTTAGAAATTACTTTCAGGAAACTAAGTTTTGAACATTGAAAAATAATTCATTTTGTAAACTTTTTTTCACGATAATGGGCGCACAACATGCCCGATAGCAACCTATGTGCATTTCTTCAGATTTGATGTAGTATAAATCCTCCTTTCAATCTAACCTAAAATTTTAGTCCTTTTATGTTCATGTGAACATTTGAGAAAAAGGCGAGATTTAATGTTTAATTAAATAAACAATTTCATATGTCTTTAAAACTGTTAGATTATTCAAATTATTAGACATAAATTGGCGATGGATGGAAATGAGCGAACTTACAATAATTTGCGCGATAATTCAAATAACTCATAAAATTTTGTTCCAAACGTTAATTTTGTTTGTCATTTTAAAGATTTTTGAGAGTAATTTATTCATAATCCATTATTAGGTAAAACTGAAAAAATTAATAAAAATCGTCGGCTCACACTACACTATTTTCTTCGAAGAAGGCATTATTATTCCTTTCGAATTGATTCACCTTAAATAATAACAATAGCATTAGAATCATCAAATGGTCCTACCCAAAACGGCTTTGAACTCATAACTTATGAGGTTAAATGTTGAAGTAGATTTTACAAAAACTTTCGTAATAAAATGGCTTCACGCTTATAAAAGATAAAAGTAGATCAACTTTAAAGGTGGAAGTACACAATACGTGTTGAGGCGGTAACGCATTACGCTTTTAATACTTTTTGCGCTTTACAAGTTACACACCTTGCGTCATTTTGATCTTTCATTTAATGTTTTTTAGACTATTATCGTATAAGAAAACAAAATTTTAAATTTTTGCTTACTTTTGTTAATATTTTTTTCTGTTGTTGGTAAAATTTATTTCTTTTTAGTTAATTCTTAGCACTTCACCAAACAAAATAAAACCCTGATCAGCTGCCGATACGTTAAAAGTTGATAATTGCTAAACTTGATAAATGAAAATGCACTATTTCAACTTTTTTAAATATTATTTCAATGAAAGAATAGAACAAAATTTTGGACTGATTTTTCTTGTCTGGATGAGCTATCTGGGATATGCCTAAAGAATATGTGCATCATGCCGGATGGTTTAAATCTGGTAGTAGATAGTAGTAATCAAATGAACTCTTACGACCACAAGGGTAACATTCTACTTCTTACCTAAACTTTCTTCCACCATAAGCATTATGCACGTCAAGTCATTATACGCTTTTGTACTTTTAGCATACAAATACACTGATTCTACTTTTATGGTGAGGACTTTCTGCTTAATAATTAAATACTATTTTTCTTTTTATTCGCATTTTAATCCAAAATATAGAAAATATTAAAGCAATATTCCTAACAAGAAATTTATTAGTTATTTTTTTAAATTCCTACTTTATAATTCTAATCATGGCAACCCTAATACATCTATCAAAAAGTTCTTTTTCAAACACCGTTTTTTTCTTCTTCTTTACTTTAACAATTGCACTTCATTTCGTTGTTCTTCTTTCAACACATTTCTTTTTTCAAAATAAAAATGTTTTCCAATTAATTGCACTTGTTTCTTTAACTTCTATTTACTCTTTTCTCATCTTCTTTCTTTCAACAATTCTTTTTTACTTAACAACAAAAAAAACTATAACAACTAACATTAACACTTTAAAGACAAATACAAAAAAGTATTTGTAGTTATCTTTATTAATGTTGTTGTTTTTGTTGTTTGGGTAGAAAAAAAACAACAACAACAAAATATAGCAGAAAACATATCTGTGTGTTTGTTGTTTGTGTTTATTTTATTTGAAATTGTTTCTTTTTTTGATTGTTCCCTGTTCGGTTTGTTTACCATTGTTTGTTTGTGTGCGTGTATGTTTATGAGAATTTTATTTTCTTAATGTTTCATTTTCTCTCCATTTCCTTTTAACTTTGTTGTTTTTAAAATAGTGTGTGGTAATAAAATTTTCGGTGAATTTTTTGCTGTATTATTTGAAAAAAACTAATTGTATGATATTTTTATACAAAACTAGTCTCTTTTAAATTTCTTTAATAAATATTCAAATTGGAATTTATTTATTTTCTTTCTTTTTAGTGTTAAACTAAAATTGCAGTTGAATACAAATTTTGTGGATTATTGTGAAACTGCCGCCTTTTTTTACGTCACGTGAATTTTTTCTTATTATAAAATTTGTGCATTGTCTGTTTGGAAAATAAATAATACATCTAAAACAGGTAAGTTTTTGTGAATTTTAATTAAAATTAATGAATTTATTATGATTTTTTGGTATTTAAGTAACATGAAAAACATTTTTAAAAGATGTCTTCCTAAATCATATGTTAGGGCTCTTTTGTGTAACAAAGTTGTTTTGGAAGACAATCAAATACAGACATCTAAAATATTTTAATTCCAAAGTTTTGCATCGATGTAAAATAAACTATTTGTATTAAGTTAAAGTGATTTTTATGCTTGGTATGTTAATCTATTAGCATTTCTGGTGACCAATTAAAAAACTAACTTTGCGAAAATTGAGACTACTCTGAATTCATCATTTAATATTGTGATGTCCTAGGTGACGACCTCAGAATTCACAAATGCACTTTATTGGAGTAATCTCAAAAGTACTTATTGTTTAATTTATCGTATTACGTGATTGGCAACATGCCCCAAGTAATGCAGACTAAAGACCGACCATGTTGGTAAAAAACTAAACATGATCTATGCCTGCACTACATAGGACTACAAAACGAATCATGTATTGCACAAATTTTTACAGGGGAGTTGTTTTTGAATTACTTATGCTCGTATGTATATGGACTATAGACTAGACTATAGACTAGACTATAGACTAGACTATAGACTAGACTATAGACTAGACTATAGACTAGACTATAGACTAGACTATAGACTAGACTATAGACTAGACTATAGACTAGACTATAGACTAGACTATAGACTAGACTATAGACTAGACTATAGACTAGACTATAGACTAGACTAAATTTGACTGTATACTTTAGTCGATATTTGGTAACAAAATGTTGTTAAAACTATAGGTCAGAGTAGGTATAGCCAAAACTGTACTTTAAGACTATATTTCATTACCCACACAAATACGATTTCAAACTCTCTCTATCTCACTACCTCTCTCTTTCTGGTAATAAATTAAAAACTCATCAAAAATGTTAATTTTAAACAGAAAATCCTTTTTTATGAATAAACAAAAACCACTTGAATATAAATAATTAAAATGACTTGACATACACCGGAAGAAATAGTTTTATTGACAAACACTTAAAAGAAAGAGAAATTAAAAAAAATGTTTAACATTATGATTTTTCAAATAAATTTAAATTTAATAACTCTCTAGCTCTTTAAAACATTGGTGATTGAAAAAAATATTTTCTCATATCTTCTTATTCAGTTTCTTCTCTCCTTTTTTTGTAAATAACCTGATCTTATATAAAAACATAAAAACGGATGAATATAATGTCTAGGAATAACTAATAACAATTACAAAAATCATCCTCTTGCGGTAATAATTAAATTTTAGAGGAGTGTGTTATGCAGTGAATAGTTAAAAAAATTCCTTTAAGAAATATCAAAAACCAGAAATTGTTTACAACTTTTTACTAAATAAGTGATGAGTATGCAATTATTTGTTGTTGCATGTTTTGGTTGTTGGTATCAACTTGAGTTTTCTTTTTATTTTTTTCATCATAAACATACTTTGTTAAACAAGTTGTCAATTGAATTAGGAAGTCACGCTCTTATTGACAAATTTTATTTCAAATAAGAGACAAATAGAGAGAGAGAGAAATTGAAGATTAGTTGGTTTAAAACCTGAGAGTAAAAAAGAAAAAAAGCAAAATTAAGAATTTTCTTTTTCCCAATTTTTCTAATTGTTTCAATCTAGATTTAAATCACAACTAAACAATTAAACTTCAAGTGCCTAATAACACATCTTTTATAACTAAAATTATACAATTATTTTCATGTACTTTTTTTTAGTTTAAAATTTTCTTTTAACAGATGTTAATAATTTAAACAAAATTTAAGAACGGAAATAAACCTTAAACTATAAAAATGCTGAAAAACTATTTTTAACTTCAAGAAAAGATAAGTTCTTAATTACTCTACCGGGAAAATTTCCAGTTCTATACTAATTACACACACTTAAAAAAAAGAAAAAATAGAAAAAAAACTCATTATTAAATAAATATATATATTATCCACTTAAAGCATTTACACTTTAAACTTTAGACATGTTTATAATACACAAAATGAAATCTACATTCTCATCATTATGATGATTGCGGTTAAAGGTTAAACATAATATTCCTACAAACAAGTAAACCAAAACAACAACAAAGTGGTTTTTTAATATCTATTTTTCTACATCATTACTTTTTTCATAAAATGTTTAATTTTTTTCAAAAGATATAAATATTTTTTTTAACCAAAAAAAAACTTTTCTAATATGTTTAGTAGGCGTTTTTTAGTTTGGCGCTTTTAAGGAAGTGCTAAAATGTTTTATCAACTTGAGACTTTTTGTCTGTCAGTTGGTGAAATGTTTAAGTATTTCGCTACACGCAAACTTATAGTTTTTATTTTTAAATTTTGTTAAGAGATTAAAAGTTGTTTAATGTTTTTATATTTAATTTTCTTTGTGGTGATAGTAAATAATGAATTAAGTAGAAAAAGATTTTTAACGGCTGTTATATAAAATCTCATTATATTGAAGGGGGCTACATGAGCAGTGGTTTCATTTTGATGAGAATGTTTGGTAAATACATAATAAGGAAAACTTATTACATTATAATTTATTATAAGTATATAAAACTTAAACAATCTTGTCAATAATTTGAACTATAGATTAGCTTATCTAGTCTATAGTATAGTCTATAGTCAAGTCTATAGTCAAGTCTATAGTCTAGTCTATAGTTTAGTCTATAGTCTAGTCTATAGTCTAGTCTATAGTCTAGTCTATAGTCTAGTCTATAGTCTAGTCTATAGTCTAGTCTATAGTCTAGTCTATAGTCCAGTCTATAGTCTAGTCTATAGTCTAGTCTATAGTCCAGTCTATAGTCTAGTCTACAGTCAAATATAAGTTTTTATATTTTATAAAGAACAAAAATAACATTCATCACTTCATAAGTAGCACTAAGTGAATTTGTTTACCTTCTGTGTAAGAAAAAGAACATAAAAATTACTTCCTGAGAATGACTTCAGATGTAGAGAATTTGGAATAAAAAAAAAACATCCCTCTTATGACAATCCTGTGTTAAAATCATCACTTCTTCACGTCTTTTACAGTACTTCAATGTTGTAAATTCTACTTATTTTTTGCTTCTTTGGATGTTCTTTTTTTTTTGCTGGGTAAAAACCAATCTTTTTTCGCAACGTTTTGGTAGATTCCATATAGTCGATTATAACAACACTCATATGTATTTAAACGGTTAATTTATTTAATTTTTTTCAAAAATGGGATTTGTTTACATTTAAATATTTAATTTCCAAGAAAACAAAACCAAGGGGAGTAATATTTAGTAAATTTTGTTGATTAACAAAATGTAAAAATAACTTTAAGAAAGGTTTAAAACACAAAAACCACAATTCAGATGTGAGTGCTGAGCAGAGCTTGGCACATACATTATGAATGAGATAATAAATATAGTCCAAGCTGGTTATTTCATAATTTGTTTTAGTTTTTAGCATAATAATTTGTTATTTTTGTATATTTATTGCTATAATTCTCACTTTTGTTTTTCTATTGTTTTCAAGTTAATTTTGTTAAGAAGAATTATTGTTATAATGGCCTAATGTGGTCAAAATGTTACAGTTAATTAGATGTCGTAAATATAATTATAAGCTTTGAGTTAATTTTGTTGTTAACCTAGCTGGTTCTTTGTTAATGCTATTTAAAGTTGTTAATGAGGTGAGAAGTAAAACCTATATACGTTTTTTTCAAAGTGATATTTGATGATCTTTTTCTTTATATGAAAATGATTATTTATTTTTATCATATTTTTGCTAATTTCTAGAATATCTCAACACATGTGTAGAGGTATTTGTTACTTAACAAATTATAAAGAAATTTGTTTTAATTAAATTTCAAGGTTTGCATAACAAAATTAAAGAAAAAGGTTCAACAGCTTAGGAGGTGATACTTTAATGTAAATTCTAGTCTATCGTCTGGGCTATAGTCTAGTCTATAGTCAAGTCTAAAGTCTAGTCTATTGTCTAGTCTATAGTCTAGTCTATAGTCTAGTCTATAGTCTAGTCTATAGTCTAGTCTATAGTCTAGTCTATAGTCTTGTCTATAGTCTAGTCTATAGTCTAGTCTATAGTCTAGTCTATAGTCTAGTCTATAGTCTAGTCTATAGTCTGGTCTATAGTCTAGTCTATAGTCTTGTCTATAGTCTAGTCTATAGTCTAGTCTATAGTCTAGTCTATAGTCTAGTCTATAGTCTAGTCTATAGTCTAGTCTATATATATCTATATAGTCTAGTCTATATATATCTATATAGTCTAGTCTATAGTCTAGTCTGTAGTTTAGTCTATAGTCTAGTCTATAGTCTAGTCTAAAGTCTAGTCTACAGTCTAGTATATAGTCTAGTATATAGTCTAGTCTATTGTCTATTCTTTAGTCTAATCTATAGTCTAGTCTATAGTCTAGTCTATAATCTAGCATGTGGTCTAGTTTTTAGTATAGTCTATAGTGTAGGCTATAGTCTACTCTATAATTTCGTCTATAGTCTATTCTAGTTCAGTCTATAATCTACTCTATTTCTAATATTCTAGTCTAGTCTATAGGCTAGTCTTTAGTCTAGCCTATAGTCTAGTATACAGCCTAGTCTATGTTATACTTTATAGTCTTGTCTGTAGTGTAGTCTATATTCTAGTCCATAGTCTAGTCTGTAGTTTTTTTCAGTCTATATTCTAGTCTGTGATCTAGTTTATAATCTAGTATTTAGTCTTATCTACACTGTAAATTAATCAATTTCGTTTTGAAAACATAAAACTATTCATAAAAAAAAAACTTAAACAACATTTTCGCCATAAAAACTACCAAATCCCCTATAACTAGAAATCTGTTTCTTTGTCCAAAAAATGGAGGTCAGGTTCTTTAAAATTTTATAATAAACCAGAAAAATAAATTAAAATTTTCTTAAAGTTTTAGGCCATAAAAAAATCCAATATACAGAAAGAAAAGAGAAAAAAGAGCTCCATGAGAAAAATATGATAAAATGTTAACAAATTTAATATCAACATTTAATTTTACAACGTTAAACAACAACAAAACATCATGTTTTACAAATACCATCATTGAACAACTACACTAATAGTCATTCAATGAATGTAAAATAATACACAACTATCGGTTGCCTGTTTCTTTCGTTTTGTAAACGAGTCTGTCAGTCTGTGTGTTTTGTTGGGTTATGGGGTCAGTTCCATTTCATTTAATACCTTTTTGTCTCTATCTCTTCTATTACTATAGCACCAAGAGGGTTTTAAACTGTTTAAAACACTCAAAATATGACTTGTAGTAGTGTAGTATGGTGGTCTGGACAACTCATGTCTGGCCAACAAGAAAACAACCAGGCGGTTACATGTACACATGTTTTGTACGGAAATTATATTTTCATAAAGAATTTCCTATATTTTACCAAAAAAAATAAAACGAAAGTTTAATTTTCTTTGATTTTTGTTTTGTCTTATGAATTTGCAAAAACATTCGCAATATTTTGCTTTAAAAGTTTTCCAAAAAATAAAATGTTATTGATGATTATCACCATGTCCTGTTACAGCAATAAGTATCGATTTTTAACAAGAAATAGAGAAGAAGATCGAATTGAACATTCTTTAATAGAGAAATGGCCAAATTAATTGAAAGAACTGGAAAGACCATCCTCACCAACAATTAAGCGATATCGGGAAGAAGATTCATTAAGAATCCTATGTTTGAACGGATTCAGACGAATGTTAATCATGCAATGTAACGCTTCTTTATTTTCTGCATCATTGCCCGTCGGAAATACAAGCTGAGCCGGTTGAAAAACGGCGGTGATTGGCCGCATGTAATATTTTGCAAACCCCGCCGACTTTTTCGGCTCAAAAGCTTAAACCGGCTTAAATTTATGTTGGAATCGTACATGTATTTTAGAAAATAATTTATCCAATTTGAACAGAACAGTTTCAGAAAAAAGTTTAACTGAGCAGTCAATTAAGCCGCCGCTGATATTCTTGATAAGTCGCCGACGCCGCCGACTATTTTGCATCGGCTTGCCAGGCTTTTATCGAATTAGAGATAAACATTTTCAAAGTTTTCCTTCAATAAATGTAAGTTTCTGAACATAAAACAACAATTCTTTTATAGATTTCAATATTAGTTTTAAAATAAACTAAATTGACTAAAGTACAAAGTCTATTAGCTATGTTTTCATTTTAACAAATGTTTTCATTTGTTCATAATCTTTATTTTCATTCATTGTAAAGATTTATCTTTAAATATATAAATATTTATTAAATAGGTGTGGAGATTACGTTTATAAATTTATCATGCTGGTATTTGTTGGCATTAATAAATATTTATATTGTCAATCAAAATTTAAATAAAAAAATCTTGTTCGTTTAACCAATATTAGCCGAAGTGTCAACAAGACAAGTCAGTAGGTTGTTTTTTTATTTTAATATAATTGCATAACACATTTATTTAGAGCACAAGATTTTAGGAAAAGTAAACCCAATGACAATATCTGAAATGTCAGTAGGACAAAGGAGCTGTGTGTTCGTAATAGCGAACAGTCCTTAAGGTTGAAATAGGATTTGACTTCTTTTATACCTTACATCACTGTAGTGGGGAGATTAATCGACTCAGTTGTTTCAGCTATGTCCGTATGTCTGTGTATAAAAGTAATCTCGGGGTAAAGAGGTGCTGCCAATACCTCTGCCGTCTGCCGGAAAATATAAACCGGTGATGTCATGGATCTAACCAGAGTACTAGCTATTCTTGTTCTACGGGTGGCCAGTTGCCCACGAGACTTCTCCGAGCTGGTCAGGTTTAATACCCAAAATAATGTTGGTTTATGGACTGATATATTTTGTACCTAATGAGTTGGATAATTCTCTCTTCAAACAGGTCTGTGTACAAAGCAGCATAAGCAGGATTCCTAAACCCGATCGGTATTTTTTACCGGTCGTGTAGTGGGACGCCAGGTAAGCGTTGCCTAGATCCGTAGAGTGATCTTTATAATCAGTGGAATGGAACTGATGCTGATTTAGTATGCCTTTTTACGCTTCGGGGAAGTTTTTTCGGTGTTGTTGCCATCTCAACACGATATAATGATTCGTTCTACGCGACTTATTGTCGGGTCAATTATTGGATTTAGTTGACTTTAAAAAATTCCTACATCTTTTGCCGCATAGATAAAGTTCATAAAAGAGGGATCCAGATCCATTTTGTTGGGTATTTCGGACTACCAAATATGTCTCTAGGTGCTGTTGCCGAAACAATGCAATCTGTCATGGCATCATTAGGGTAGTCAGCTTTACCTTTTACCAGATGTTCGGGTTTGTCTCTCCTTCTATTGACTTTAGACCAGCGTTGTTTTTTTCCTTTTTGGGCATGCATTGGTCTGTTATTCCGAAACGAGATTAGATAGCTCTAGAACTTGAGCAAAGTGCTTGTACATGGACCATCTCAGCTATTTACAAAAATTGCCACCTAAGTTCTTCATTAAAGGATTCCGGGGGGCGTGGTAGACCATTCTCAAGTCTACCCAGTGGGTGCGAAAGGCCATCATGAAATAAGGCCGTCAAGGCAGGTGTTCACGTAAAGCACTCGACATTCGTGTCATCTTGATGGATTTTAATTTTACATACCTTAAGGATAGACACACATTGACCACCGGCCCTTTGATCCTATGATCGGTTTTATGTTAATTATTTAATATAAAGAACTTATTTAAATTTTATTAACTGGTTTAGTTTTTTATTAAAAATTGTCGTTTAATTTATAATTTTACTAATTCCTCTGCTGTTTTTCTTTTCATTTTCTTATCTTTTGTTTTGATTATTAATTTTTTCCCTTTCATTCTTGTTTTGTTTTTAAAAATGTGCTAAAATGAAAATGAAATCTTTTTTATAGACAATGAATGAATTTCAATGTCAAATGTTACTATTTTTGTCCAAAACACATTTTTTTCAAAACACATTAAATTAATAAAAAACCTGTTTTGGACTCATAGTTAAGTCTAAGAAATAAAACAACAAAAATATTAATAAAATAGTTAATAAAAAAAGGTCTTTAAAACCTAAATGGTTAGTTAAGAAATTTTTAATTAAATTCATAAACAAAGGTGGCAATTTGTTGAAATTTTTTTAGTTTGTTTAATAATTTAAAATTATCAATGAATGGATAAGAAAAAAAACTTAAGCATGGATTAACCCATTTGGTATGAAGTTGTCATAAAGGCTTAAGTGATTTCTTTTTCATTTTTTTTGAAAAGAAGATATTGACTCATTTTTACGCCCACTTTAGTGAAAAGAAATTTTTTTTTAATAATTTTTATAAATAATTTAAATTTAGATTAACAATTACAAGATGATTAAAATAGTTGATATTTAGAATTGTTATAAAGATATGCCAGAGATTTTAGGAGTCATAATTACTTCTTGATTCAGAACTGATACTTTCCTTAAATATCGTAGTTAACATAATTTTTTGGCTATATACTAGGGTTCTTTAGTTGAAACGCAAAGTCGACTTTTCGACTTTTTGCATTTAGTTAAAAGTCGATTTTTCAACTTATCGACTTTTTGCATTTTATTTTTCGACTTTTTTCGAATTTTCGATTTTTTTCGACTATTTTTTTTTTACTTTTTTCGAGTTTATGACTTTTTTCCACTTTTTTTTAAATTTTCGACTATTTTACTTTTTTCTACTATTTTCAAGTTTTGGACATTTTACGACTTTATTTTATTTCTTTCGACTATTTTTTTACTTTTTTTGAGTTGTTCCGACTATTTTAGAGTTTCCGACTTTTTTCGAATTTTGGACTTTTTGACTATTTTTGACCTTTTTTCAACTAATTTTTTTACTTTTTTCGAGTTTTTGACTTTTTCCACTTTTTTAAATTTTCGACTATTTTACTTTTTTCTACTTTTTTCAAGTTTTGGACCTTTTACGACTTTTTGCGACTTTTTACTTCTTTCGACTATTTTTTTTTTACTTTTTTTGAGTTTTTCCGACTATTTTAGAGTTTTTGACTCTTTTTCCGCTTTTGAAAAAATTTCGACTATTTTTGACCTATTTCTACTATTTTCAACTTTTTCGGACTTTTCGACTTTTGGCCTTTTTTTGACTTTTATTTACAAAGTCGACTTTTCGACTCTTTTCACAGACGATAGTCGAGTTATCGACTTTTTTGGAACAAAATAGTCGACTTCGACTTTTCGACTTTTTTTCGACAAAAAGTCGATTGTTCGTTTATTCGAAAATCGATTTATAGAACCCTACTATATACTACCATTTTTCTTTTTTTTCTTTTATCAAGTAAATTATAAAGTAAAGTTTTATTGAGCTATTTTTTGTTAATAATTCACAATTGATCAAACTATTGTGAATGAACAATTCACCATAGTATATGTTTGTGAAATAGATATACATTTTATAATAAAAAAATTTAATAAAAAATATTTTTATAAAATTTCTTATTTTATCTACTTTTGCAAATATCTTTTCAATATCAATTAAACAAAATAAATAAAAATTATTCAAGTTTATTAAGTTCACAAATTATCTATATCAGGGAAATATTATTAACCTTAAATAAGTTTTTTTTCTACTATTTTCAAGTTTTGGACATTTTACGACTTTATTTTATTTCTTTCGACTATTTTTTTTACTTTTTTTGAGTTTTTCCGACTATTTTAGAGTTTCCGACTTTTTTCGAATTTTCGACTTTTTGACTATTTTTGATCTTTTTTCAACTAATTTTTTTACTTTTTTCGAGTTTTTGACTTTTTCCACTTTTTTAAATTTTCGACTTTTTTACTTTTTTCTACTTTTTTCAAGTTTTGGACCTTTTACGACTTTTTTACTTCTTTCGACTATTTTTTTTTACTTTTTTTGAGTTTTTCAGACTATTTTAGAGTTTTTGACTCTTTTTCCGCTATTTAAAAAATTTCGACTATTTTTGACTTATTTCTACTATTTTCAACTTTTGGCGTTTTTTTGACTTTTATTTACAAAGTCGACTTTTCGACTCTTTTCACAGACGATAGTCGAGTTATCGACTTTTTTGGAAAAAATAGTCGACTTCGACTTTTCGACTTTTTTTCGACAAAAAGTCGATTGTTCGTTTATTCGAAAATCGATTTATAGAACCCTACTATATACTACCATTTTTCTTTTTTTCTTTTATCAAGTAAATTATAAAGTAAAGTTTTATTGAGCTATTTTTTGTTAATAATTCACAATTGATCAAACAATTGTGAATGAACAATTTACCATAGTATATGTTTATCCTAGTGAAATAGATATACATTTTATAATAAAAAAATTTAATAAAAAATATTTTTATAAAATTTCTTATTTTATATACTTTTGCAAATATCTCTTCAATATTAATTAAACAAAATAAATAAATATTATTCAAGTTTATTAAGTTCACAAATTAACCATATCAGGGAAATATTATTAACCAATTGAAAAACAACTTTTGCTAATATGAACTTATAAGCGATAAGATAGCATATCTTATTTACACTCTATCTTTTACTAAAATAGTTAAAATACATCATATATAGTTGAAAACCAAAGGAAAAAATAGTAAAAAGGGGTCTCTAATAAGGGAACTTTAAGGAATTGTCAAATGTTTCTTTAGTATAAATCTGAACAAATGATAGCCATAGTCTAGTTAAACTTCACTTCAAATATCAAATCTTAATCTGAACTTCAAAGTTTTCCTTCACATTAGATTTTTGAGATATTCTAAAGTTTGAAAAATTTTTTGTGCACATTGAGTTTTTACAGCGCGAAGTGAAATTTTTTGATTTGTCAAAAGAACCCAAAAACTGGACGGAAGTAAAATCCATAAAAATTAAGTATTTTTGAACCTCATTCCAGTCCATTCAGGATAAGATAAAAACACTCTTGTATCTCAACCATATTACACTCCGCTGCAAGCCGATGAAAAACGATCGCAGCGTCTGCTTATAGTAGAAAATATTGGCGGCGGCAAAGTTGTCGACTCAATTTAAATTTTTCTTTAGAAATTGATCAAAAGAAGTTTAATGAACAAAAGTTCTTAAAACAAGTACGTCCTGAGATCAAGTTGATCTCTAAACGTACGAAAGTCTTGGCTTTACTTGATTCTAGTATTTTGTACTTCATTCTAGTATTTTGTACTTAATCCAAATACAACTCTTCTCAACATGAATAAAAATTATTATAACAAGTACGTGCTCAGATCAATTTCATCCTTTGCTCAAGACTTTCGTACTTGGCTGTATATTGTTCAAGTATTTTGTACTTCATTCAAGTATTTAGTACTTAATCCAAGTACAACTCTTTTTAGTATGAAGAAAAAATATTAAAACAAGTACATGATGGGATCAATTTGATCCCTAAATATACGAAAGTTTTGATTTAAAAGACTTTTGTACTTAGCTTTACTTGATTCAAGTATTTTGTACTTCATCCAAGTATTTTGTTCTTAATCCAAGTACAACTCATCTCAACAGGAACAAAAATTCTTAAAATAACTACGTGATGAGTTCAATTTGATCCCTTAAAAGCTTAAATCAAGACTTTCGTACTTGACTGTATTTGATTCAAGTATTTTTTTTTTAACTACATCCAAGTATTTCGAACTTAATCCAAGTACAACTCTTCTCAGCATGAACAAAAATTATTAAAACAACTACGTGATGAGATCAATTTGATCCCCAAAAAGGCTTTAATCCGGAATTTAGTACTTGGCTTAACTTGATTTTACTTGACAATATTTTATACTTAATCCAAGTACAACTCTTCCCAATTTTCTATTGAAACTTGTCTAAATTGATTTAACAACCAATTTCTTGATTGATTGACAAGCAGATTATACAGCGAAACGGAAAGTATATGGAAAGTTTGTGCTAGAATATAATCAGCAATTATTTAACTACATACTTCTAAGTAATGAACATAGTAAGCAGTTGTAATTCATTACCAAACATGTAAGTTTTCAAAAATGTATCCCCTTATTAATTTACCAGCAGGTGTTTAGTAAATTCATTAAGTTTGTTAATAAATCTATTAATTTAGTTGAACAAGTGATTAAGGGGTTAATTTACTTTTATGTATATACATATATAGCTTGTTGACATATTTTCGCTTAATTTCATTAATAACACAACAACATGTTTGTTGAATTTTAATTCGAAGAATTTGAATTATAATAGAAATGTCTAAACTTGTCACAATTAGTTCGTTACGAATTAAATAAACACTTTTACTTAAGTTGCACACACTACTATATATTGTCCATGTAGTTGTTGCAGATAAAAGTAACATAAAAACTTCAAAGTAAATGGCACTGACAAACATATAGACCGACAGACGGACAGGATTTGTGGCCTGAAATGCACGCAATATTTTTCTCATAAACTTTAACTAAATAGAAATAAAAACATAAACTAAAATAGAGTAAACATATAAATAATATACTCAAAGATTAGAGTTTAAAGTGGAGAGAGAAAAGAGGTGTTTTTCTAAGATTTTAATATATTAATCAAGTCGTTTTAAATAGATCGAAAAAACACCTTTAAAATATATGAAAGTGGGTAGAGATAATTTTTTTACATATTTACTATATAATAACTAGTAGCAGATTTCATCAGTGAGATTTGAAATACCCAGATCTTGTAAAAAGTACTTCTTGAATTATTTCTGAAATCAAAGCTCTTTTTAAAACACCCTGTCTCCCCAAAATAACATGTACTCATATTACTATCACTAAAATTCATTAAATAAACAACACATCTAAACTATGACCACATGCCTTTTAAACGTACAACTCCCAACTGTTTTTAACCACCACCAACCAACCAACAACCACTATCAACATCAGACCAGAGCACTACTAATGCCATGATCACACACTTTTTTCTACTGAATTGTATGGGCTTCTTCTTTGTATGTTGACTGGTGGCTAGCTTATTCATTCATTCATTTACTCACTTACTCATTCAGTCATTCACTCATTTATTCATGCATTTATGTTTTATTTCATTATATATGGCGCATAAAGATTATAAAATCGAGATAACAAAAAAATTGTGTTGCTCTAAGTTTAATTTATGTTGCGCCGCCGCTGTTAAAACGCGAAATACATATGAAATTGTAAAACGATATATACTCGAGATCAGAAGGGAAAAGGAATTGTTTCGATTATTTAATTATGGTCCTACGAATTATTCAAGATATGTACATATGTTCTTAAGAGAACAAAATTAATTTAAAAGTTGTAGGAATTACAAAATAGCTTTACATTAGCCGGCAGGTCCACGGGGGAAGAAAACGAGAAATTGTAATTTCAGAACTTAAGTGTTCATATACAATTGATATACAATATATTAACAAAAAAAAAGGTAACATCAGATTATTTTACAGATTCAGGCCCTGCGAACCTTTTAAAATCCACTTGACAAGATATGCCTTTTAAAAGGAATCTCTACTTAAGTTAAAACTCCTTTGAGCTTATAAAGCTATTGATTTTTTGTTAAAAGAATTCAAAATTAATCATAGAATACTTTTAAGGTACTTGTTATGCCCTACACCACTTTAGAGGGTAGGGTATATTGGGTTTGTACTATTGCTTGTAACGCACAATAAAATTGGTCTTATATACCCATCTTAAAATACACCAATCGGCTCAGAAAAATTGTTCTAAATAGATTTAGCTATGTCCGTCTATCCGTCCATGTAAACTTTGTAATCAAAAGTACAGGTCACAATTTTGAAGATAATTTAATGAAATTCGGTACATGATGTTATATTCCACCATGGGCGAAGAAATAGTTAAGATCGTTCCATAGTTTCACGTTGGTTCCATACAATTGAACCCCTGAATAGGGCTTGTAAACCGTGTAATCAAACTACAGGTCGCAATTTTGGAGATAATTCCGTGAAATTTGGCACATTGGTACCCTAGATGGAGCCTAATGAAAATGATTAACATCGGTCCATTATTTCGCCTGGACCCCATACCACTGAACCCGCTAAATAGGGCTTTTAATCTTTAATCTTTATTGTGAAAACTAAATTACATTTTATTTTTGTAACAGGTGTAGGGTGTTATATAGCCGGCCTCTTCCGACTATAATTTCATACTTGTTTTTTAATGGTCCTTCGAACCAGCCTATTACTTTGGGGAAACTTTTTTAGGTTTGAACTAAAGGGCCCTTCCAATCTGGTCTCAATTAGTTGGTCTTTGGCGATCGTACCTTGAACTTAACAAATTTATTGACTTTTATTATTGAAAAATTTTTCCTTTTATTTGTGCTGCTAAGATGCCCTTCGTAATTGGTCTACCTTATCTTATCTATAGTTAGTTTGAAAGGAGGGTATACATACATCAAATCCAGAGAAATACACCTAGTCCTCTATCGGAAATGTTGTAAGCTCCTTCACCAGTGCCTTAGGAATCGGGAATCGAAACCACCACCTCCGTTCTACCAAACTAGAACAGTAATCACTATCCTACCGGAGGCTCACTAACATATCTATACTAGCATCAATCTATCTACCTAAGATTTAGTATAATTGGTCCTTCGAGTTAATCAATCTGCTAAATACGCTTTTAATGCCAACTGTTTTCCTTTATGTGAAAGAAGCTACGATATCCTTTTTAATCGGTCTACCTTAACTTATCCATTCCAGCTTCAAGTGTTTGGTCCTACGAATAAGTAACTTTAATTAAAATAATACAATTTCCTTTAAAGTAATTGGTTCTTATAACATCCATCAATTTTCAAGATCTTTAAATCTATCTCACAAATGCTCCTACGAGCTGAAACTGTGAATGAATTTATACTTTAACTCCCCTGTTCAATCATTAAGAAAATACATAAAGGAGAAGTAGCACAAACATATACTATTTAACAAAAATAAATAAAAATATTATTTATTACTAAAACAATCAACAACAAAAAACATTCTATAATGCTTACAGACTGAACAAACAAACTGATCAAAAGAATAACACGTTTCGATGTTATTCTAAAACCAACAAAGTCTTCAACGGAAGCTAAAATTTACTTTTTGGAAAAACAATAATATCATGTTCTTACAAGATTATGAACGATTTTTTTTTACATAGAGATAAATATTTTTCCATAAATTTGTTTTAAGTACACAAAAAATAAAATTTGTTAATTTACATAAATCATTTCTGTTTCTTTTTTTTTAAATACTCATACACACCCACTTTTTTTTAGACAAATTTTGAAATTTTAATTTTTTCTAATATTTTTGTCCTATATCGCTTGCATTTGTTCGACTGACAGACAGACAGACAAGCAGCCAATGGTAACAAGGAAACATTTTTACAAATATGCTAATATATCGTTTATGTTTAAACTTAGTTGACAGACAATTAAAAATCGGGTTTGCTTTATATTGCTTAAGAAACGAAAAAGATAGGAAATTTCGAAATATAAAAAAATAAAATTGAAATCCTTTTAATGCTTCATTTAAAACTGATTTTTTTATTTATATTTCATTTAATTTTTTTCTCTTACTAAAATGGTTAATGACGTCATTATTAACTATTTCTTAAAGAAACATTGCATTGTGGAAGTATAATGAATGTCAAGTTTTTATAAAAATAAATGCCTGAAAAAATGAGTACGTGATTTTATTGAAGTTTCGATTATGACAAATGTTGACGTTTATTATGAGATGTTTATTGTATGCTGGGGTGCTTTAAAATCGTGTGACACAGGAAATTAATTCTCACGATAAGATTAAAGACTAGACTATAAACTAGTCTATAGTCTAGTCTATAGTCTAGTCTATAGTCTAGTCTATAGTCTAGTCTATAGTCTAGTCTATAGTCTAGTCTATAGTCTAGTCTATAGTCTAGTCTATAGTCTAGTCTATAGTCTAGTCTATAGTCTAGTCTATAGTCTAGTCTATAGTCTAGTCTATAGTCTAGTCTATAGTCTAGTCTAGTCTATTCTATAGTATAGTTTATAGCCTGGTCTATAGTCTAGTCTATAGTCTAGTACATATTCTAGTCTATAAATAGTATAGCATAGGCCAATCTGCAGAGGGCCACCTATGAGCAATACCTGACATATCATGTAGAGCAAAAAACAAACAAAATACAATTTTAAAAATTACAAGAAACAAAAAAGACACTTGCATTTTTGTTGTTGTTGATACTCTCCCAACTTTTATTTTTAGCAAAAAAAAAGAGGAAAAAAATCACAAAACATGAATATTTGTACATATTTTTTTCAACAAACAAAAATTTTTATTTAGCACACACATGTTGTAGTGCAGCATATAGCAAACAAAAATGTTGCTGTTGTTGTCGTTGATGTTTTACAACAATGTTTTCTGTTTACTTTACATGTTTGTTGTTGTTGGTGGTGGTCAGTGTTAACAATTCTCAAGTAATTTTTTCTTAAAAAAACATATAAATTCTTTAATGCCATGATGTGTGTTTTACTCAGCAGCAGGTTAATTCTTTTTAGTTGTAAGACCATCAACCTTTTCAGAACAATAAGTTGGGAGAAATTATAACACAAGCAAGGTTGTTATGGGAGATTTTTGTGTGTAATTTACTTAAGCTGCTATTAAACATTTATTAAAATTTAATTTGAAAGTAAAGTATGAACCATATGAGATTAATTTCATTTTATGTTTAAGGTAAATATAAAACGTTTAAGAAAGAACTTTGGTGATTGTAGACATTCCCTTTGTCTTATTAATCAAATATTTTATAAAAAAACATGCGTGAACTGAATTTTTCTTAAACTTTTGATTCATATTATTTATTACAAAATTCATTCCAGTTATGAAATGTGTTTTCACTGTTAGTTCTATTAGCTCTATCACATTCTAGGTCTATGTTTAACTTTATAACAGGGTCCCTGAAAAAAACAAATTATCTTCACATGATTGACAAAATTTGCAAAACAAACGATAACCTTGGACCTAACTTATGTCTTGCACTGTACTAGCTTGCTTTGCTGACACATTGTATGACAATTCTAAAAACATATCTTTTTACCTCTCAAGCGCACCACAATAAAAACAAATGACTGTCATTATAATTAATAAAAATAAGACAGAAATAGAAAAAAAAACAAAAAACTTCAATTTACTTATCAATATGGTGGTGGCTTGTATACTTATATCTTCTAGCTGTTGCCATTTGCCATTTATAGCAAAAAAAAAAAACTTAGTTGTCGTTTTTGTTTTGTCAATATTTGAAGATAAATTTCAAAATTAATTGCATATTGTTATTTATTTAAGTTTTCATTTATAATTTTTTTTCAAATAAACATATAAGTCTACAGAAGTATTAATGTTCTATAGAAGAATAGCAAAAAAAAAACTATAAAACAATATGTTTATATTTATTTATATATATTTTTTGTTGTAAATTTGTGTTTCTGGAACAAACATGTACAATGTACAATGTTCAAATTGATTTGAGGTAAACCGCAGCATATAGTGTAGTAGTTTATTTATTAGTTTTTTTTTTTTTTTTTAGTGGCAGTCAGTAGCAAAAATCAACATCAAAACTATAGCCAGTTAGAAGCAGCAGTATGCCAGTAAATTGGCGACATTTTTAAATTATAAAATTTCAAACTCTTGAAAAGTAGGTGGTCGTTGGATTAAAGCAAACAATCGATATTTACAATTTTTTAAGTTCTTGAACAAAAAGTAACAAAAACAAGAACAATATATACATAATGGGGGTGTTCATGGGACTGTGCAATTTGTATTTTTTAACTCCATTTCTATTTTCTAAATCGACTAGTCTATAGTCGAGTTTGTAATCGAGTCTATAGTCGAGTTTGTAATCGATTCTATAGCCAAGTCTATAGTAGACACTAAAGTGAAGTATATAGTCTAGTCTATAGTCGAGTGTTTAGTCGAGTGTATAGTCGAGTGTTTAGTCGAGTCTATAGTCGAGTGTATAGTCGAGGGTATAGTTGAGTCTATAGTCGAGTCTATAGTCGAGTCTATAGTCGAGTCTATAGTCGAGTCTATAGTCGAGTCTATAGTCGAGTCTATAGTCTATCTGCAGTCTAATTGTAGTCTTGTCTATAGTCTAGTCTCTGATCTAGTCTATAGTTTAATCTGGTCTATAGTCTAACCTCTAGCCTAGTCTATAGTCTACTCTTTGGTCCAATCTTTAGTCTTATCTATAGTCTTGTGTATAGTCTTGTTTATAGTCTTGTCTATAGTCTTGTCTATAGTCTTGTCTATAGTCTTGTCTATAGTCTTGTCTATAGTCTAGTCTATAGTCCAGTCTATAGGCTAGTCTATAGTCTCGTATTAAGTCAAGTCTATAGTCTGGTCTATAGTCCAGTCTATAGTCTAGACTATAATCGAGTCTATTCTTCTATTCTAGCCGAGTCTATAGTCTAGTCTATAGTCGAGTCTATAGTCTAGTCTATAGTCGAGTCTATAGTCTAGTCTATAGTCTAGTCTATAGTCGAGTCTAT
>NC_060953.1:51975391-52020824 GCF_022045245.1 Lucilia cuprina | reverse complement strand
GACTAGACTATAGACTAGACTATAGAATAGACTATAGACTAGACTATAGACTAGACTATAGAATAGACTATAGACTAGACTATAGACTAGACTAGACTATAGACTAGAATAGACTATAGACTAGACTATAGAATATACTATAGACTAGACTATTGACTAGACTGTAGACTACACTATAGACTGGTCTGTAGACTAGACTATAGACTAGAGACATATAAGGTATTCATTACTAGGGATGTGCCACGCCCTCAAAAGCTATCCCATATATGTTTATGTGGATGTAAAAGTTCTCCATATAAAATTTGTTTCATTGTGTTAGAAAAAAATTTCTTTAGATAATTGTAAATGAATCATTTCCTTTCTTTATTCTTAAATATATATAAAATGCATTTCAAATTTAATTAATTCAAACTACACATTTATTAACATATATAAGTATGTATGCTAATATCCATCTGTCTTTAACAGAGCAAGCTATTGATTGAAAGCGGAAATAGTCTTTTGAACATTGATACAACACTATTTAAAATAATTAAATTCAAATTAATAAGTAAAAAAACTTATAAGAAATTAAAGATAATTAAACTTCAGATGAACAATAGACTCTCGACTAAAATAATCAATAAAGTATTTTAAACTTTAAAATTTCAAACGATTAAAGAACGATTACACATGTAATTGTTTAACTTAATTTAACTGAACAAAAATGATTTTAAAATATAAATCGAATCATATTTATGGATCATCAACCGACAACAAATTTCAAAATCAAACCGTTGCCAAAAGCTTTTCAAAAACAAACCAATTAATTGTAGTCATAAATATTCTAAAATCATAAAATTTGTTTCTTTAAAATTTATAGCCAAATTAAATATAATTTTATTAATTTTTATTAACAATGGCGCTCTTTTTTTTCCATAAATTTATTAAAATGCTGAAAATGACAATTTTGAAATCACATCAATTTAAAAAATTGTGCTTGTTCTTGTATTTGGTGTTTTCGTGAAGTCAATGCACTTGATTGTTTTCTGTTAGAATAAATTCTATTTTTATTTATAGTTTAAAAGTATTAAGTGTGTGTCTAGATTCTAGAACACAATTGTATTGAAAATATTAAGGGTGTTCATTGTAAGGTGTAAATTTAAAATTTATAATACTATAGAATAGAGTATGTACTAGACAATAGACTAGACTATGTACTAGACATTAGACTAGACTATTGACCAGACTATACACTAGACTATTGACCAGACTATACACTAGACTCTAGACTAGACTCTAGACTAGACTATAGACTCGACTATAGACTGCATTATAGGCTAGGCTATAGACTAGACTATAGACTAGACTATAGACTAGACTATAGACTAGACTATAGACTAGACTATAGACTAGACTATAGACTAGACTATAGACTAGACTATAGACTAAACTATAGACTATACTATAGACTAGACTATAGACTAGACTATAGACTAGACTATAGACTAGACTATAGACTAGACTATAGACTAGACTATAGACTAGACTCTAAAGACAAAACTGATCTAGTCGAAAGGCTCTAATCTAGACTGATAGGACTGAACTCGCCTAAAGACTTGACTGAGCTCGCCTAAAGACTAGACTGAACTCTAATAAATAGTCTAAAGACTAAACTGATTTCGTCTGTCATCGTCCAAAAATTAGACTGACTTGACCCATCTAGTCTAACTGTTACACTAATGAAGCTTAAGAACTTATTAATCTAGTCTAAGGATTAGACAGATGTCGCCTAAAGACTAGACTGAACTTGTCTAAAGATAAAACTGATCTAATCTTAAGACTACACAGATTGTCTGACCTTATTTACTTCATATTTAGGCCCCCTTTTTACAAAATATTCCCCTTCAGGAGTTACATTAATATGAAAAGTAAAGTTTGTTTATACCTTTATTTTTCCCAGTTTTTTTTTTTCGTAAATTTTGTTGTTAGTGCTGCATAAATGTTTTTATTTTTATTTTTTATATTTAAAGCTTAAATGTAGACAAGACCACATTCCTTATTTTATTCAGTTGAAATGAACAATTTTTTATTAATGGTTGTGATTTTATTTATTTATTTTTTTCATTCCAAACATTCAGCCAGGCCGCTTGCCAACACAGATCTTTGGTTGTTCTCGTTTTCAGGTTTATTTCTGTGTTTTTTTTTTTTTTTTCTTAAAGTACAACAAGGTAGTGGTACCACACTTGCTGTATTCCACAGATCAAGTATAGATCCACTGCACCAATTGCAAAAACAATATTAAGAGATCTTATGGTGGTGTACTTTATTTTTAACAATAAATAACGCAATATTGTTAAAGAGGTGACCAGGTTATCTGGTGCAGAGATTGATTAAACTTAATTTTTATATTTTATTTTATTTGTAACTGAAAATCATCCATGTACTTTTAAAAAACTTTTAAATTAAGGGTTTTCTCTTTTTTTATTGCTACTTTTTCCATTATGTTTTGGATGGATTTTTTTTAACAAAAAACTATAATTTGAAAAAGATATTTTATCTGCCAATTTAATTTGATTTTAGGTTGTTTTAATATAAAACATGTGTTCTTTCTCTTTATTTTCAAAACAGAGTAATTATTTTGTATAAAAACCATGTGTACTTTTAATAATGAAAATAAAAAAAATTTTTAACACTTTGTAAATGTTACAATTTTTATGTTCTTTAATCTAGAGATAAAATGTTTTTCTTTATTTTATGGAAATTAGGTAAATATTTCATTTAGTTTGGAAGATGAGTGGACAGTTATATAAAGGGATGTATTCTTTATAAAGTTTTTAGACTAGATCAGTTTAGTTTATAAACTAGATTAGTGCTGTCTTTAGATTAGATCCGTTCAGTCATTATACTAGATCAGTTAAGTTTTTAGACGAAATCAGTCTAGTTTTGGACCATGTCCGTTCTGTCTTTAGACTACATCAATTATGTCTTTAGATTACATCAGTTTTGTCTTTACAAGAGTTCAGTCTAGTCTTTAGATGAGATCAGTTTTGTTATTAGGCAAGTTTTATCAGTTTTGTGTTTAGACTAGATCAGTTTTGTCTTTAGAAGAGTTCAGTTTAATCCTTAGACTAGATCTCTAGACGAGTTTAGTATAGTCTTTAGGCGATATCAGTTTTGTTATTAAACGATTTCAGTCAAGTTTTTAGGCGAGATCAGTCTATTCCTATAAGACTAGTTCAGTTTGCTAGCACAATGTAGTAGTTGGACTAGATGAGTCTAGTCTTTGACTAAATTAATTCAGTAATTGGACTAGATCAGTTTAGTTTTTAGACAATGATAGAAGAAATCAGTCTAGTCTTTAGACTATATGCGTTTTGTCTTTAGACTACATCAATTATGTCCTTAGATTAGATCAGTTTTGTTTTTACGAGAGTTCAGTCTAGTCTTTAGACGAGATCAGTCTAATCCTTAGACTAGATCAGTATTTACTTTAGCTAGATCATACAAGTATTTAGACTAGATAAGTCTAGTCTGGGCTTTAGCTTTATCAGTCCAATATTTTGACTAGATCTGTCATAGTCATAGCAGTAGATCAGTCTAGTATTTAGACTATAACAATCTAGTCTTAAGACTAGATCTGTCTAATCAGTCTAGATTAGAGCCTTTAGACTAGTTCGGTCCAGTCCGTAGACTATATCGTTTTAGTATTTAGTCCAGATCTGCGTACTCTTTAGAATTTACTCTTTCACATTCCTTCTCCTTAAAGTGCTTAACACAATTTGTTTATTTATGTTGATAATAAACCAAACAAAAAAGCTCTAGTCTTCTGCTATATTTCTTTTTTTCTCCTAAATTTATTTACTGTTTAAACCAAATTTAGTGTAAATATATCGTCAAAAACAAAGTTTTGCAAGTGGTTACTTGCGTAGACTAAACGATCTTTACTAAATCTTTAAATAAACAAATTTCAAGAGATAATAAATTTGTTTTCTACAAAATCTTTACGCTACGCAATGAATGATAAATATATATGTTTTAATTAAACTACAAACAGATGTTGCTTTTACAATATTGTAAACTGTTTCCTAAAGTTTGGCGGTGGGGATGTTGTTGGTTGTAAAGTAAATATTTAAAAATATTTTGATTTTTTTTTTGTAAAATGACTAATATTGATTTTTTTCTTTTTGTTTATTTTTAGGTAAGATTCTGGAATTAATGTAAATATACTCGTAAATATATCAGCAGAGTTTATTAAGTTAATTAAGAGATCACAACATATTGATCATACTTTTATTGATGGAAGTTATCAATTTTCAAAAGTTGTTTAACAAATGGTTTCAGGAAGAAATTGTTGTAATATGTAAGTAAATCGAAAATAATGTGATCTGGAAATTGATATAATTATCAGACTAAACACTGATCTAGTCCATAGGAAGGGATTTTGTGTATAGAATGATCTAGTCTAAAGAGTAGACTAGTATAGTCTCAAAACTTAAACGATCTTATCTAAAGACTAGACCGACTAAGGCCAAAGACTAGACTGGCTAAGATCTAGACTAGACTAACTTAATCTAAACACTAGACAGATCATGTCTAAAGACTAGACTGACGTAGTCTAAAGACTAGACTGCTCTAGTATAAAGACTAGACTGACTTAGTCTAAAGACCAGACTGATCTAGTCTAAAGACTAAACTGATCTAGTATAAAGACTAGACTGATCTAGTCTAAATAATAGACTGATCTAGTCTAAAGATTAGACTGATCTAGTCTAAAGATTAGACAGCTCTAGTCTTAAGACTAAACTGATCTAGTCTTTAGACTGGACTGATATAGTCTAAAGACTAGACTGATCTTGTCTAAAGACTTTACTAGTATGGAGACTGACCGATCTAGTCTAGTAACAAAATATATCTAGTCTAAAGACTTCACCGATTTATTCTTAAGACAAGACTGATCTGGTCTTAAGACTTAATTGATCTGTTCTAAAGACTAGACTAAGTTAGTCTTAAGACTCGGCTGATCTCGTCTACGCTAAATACAAGACTAAACTAGTCTAATAGGTAAACTAAAGTCAATAATTTTCTATCTAGATCTAGTCGATAGACTAGACTAGTCTTAAGACTGGAACGATCTCGTCTAAAGATGTGACATATCTATTTTAAACAACAGGCTGATCCTGTCTATATACTATACCCATGATCTTTTATAAAGACTTGTGTGCTCTTTATATTAGATATAGTCTAAAAATTAGACTGATCTAATATTAAGACAAGAATGATCTAGTCTAAAGACTAAATGGATCTTGTCTAAATATTGGGTAGATCTAGTTAAGAGACTAGACAGATCTAGTATAAAGTATAGGCAGATTTAGTCTAAAGACTAAATTGATCTATTCTAAAAACTACAGTGATCTATGCCAAAAAAGTGATATATGCAAGAGAGTTATATAATCTTTAGACAGTTTTCTAGTCTAAAGTCAACACAAACTCTAAGCTACAGACAATATTGTCTTAATATTTAATAGAGTTAGGTTAGATAGTGATCATGTCTATTTACTAAATAGTGATTATGTCATTTGTGTAATAGTGCGCCAGTTTGTAAGCTAAATAGTGATCAAGTCTATGGACTAGATAGTGATCATGTCTATTGAATATATAGTGACCATGTCTTTTGTGTAATAGTGATTCAGTTTGCAGGTTAAATAATGATTCAGTCTATAGATTAGTGATCAGGACTATAAATTAGATAGTGATCTAGTCTATAAACAAGATAATAATCTAATCTATAGACTTTACAGTAATCCTGTCTAGAAACTAAAAATTGATTAATTTTCTAGACTGTGGTCTACAAATTAGAATTCGTTCAAAACACTTAATTGTATTTCTGAAAACTAAACGTTCTACTTCCATTTTTGGAAATAAATACATCACAATTTCTTTGTCTTCAATTTCAAGATTGTCACTGTCACTTACAACCACTCTTAAAAATACCACCAAGTGTTAATCATAAAATACTCATATCACACGTTAAGCTCTTAGATTTGACCCACTTGACGATCATTATTCAAAACCAAAAATAGTACAAAACTACGCTCTCTGATCATCGTTTTATATTTCATAAATGGAAAAGTTTTTTTTTACTCGTATTTCTTTGACCACTTTTAATTACTTCATAAACGTACAAATATGTATGTGAAATTTAATTAAGAGAAAAAAATATATATATTTCCTCTCATTTTTATTTTGTTTTTTTAAATATAGTTAACGATTTCCATAAGTATTTCTTGAATCCAAGATTAAATGGTGTAATTAAATGGAAATTTGTATAGCCAAAGCTAACAAAAGCAATTTATAGCAAAACAAAAAAAAAAAAAAAAAACGTTTTAAAGTGCGAAAGTTTTGTGGAAAAAAAATTAAGAAAAAATCACTTAAGAAAAATGCCACTAATCGGGTTTTTTTTTGTTGCTGCAATTGAAATTGGCAAAGATGAATAGTGTCTTAATCTGCAGATTATGGCGTGGTTGGAGTCGAGTAGTTGTATGGTGTGGTTTAGTTTTTTTGGCTGGTTCGTTCGTTGCTAGCCGTAAATGTATATGTTGTCCAACTCCTTCCTTCTTTTAATAATTCAACATTTTGCTTTAAATAATATTTTTTTTATATAAATGAGTTTACTGACCTAATTTTAAAAAATCCATAAAAAACTACAACTAAAAGTCAAATATTTTCACACACAAACAAATAACAGTTTTAACATGGAAACACTTGTATTTAAAATCAGGCTTTTAAAGGCCTTTAGGGGACAGACGACACTAAAATTGATGGAAAATTGAAAAAAAGTAGAAACAAAAAATTTTAACCAAAAAAAACTTCCTCGCCTCACTTTACTCTCTCCCCAACAAGAAAAACATCATAAAAACACAAAATTTTTAATGGGAGTAATGCGGCAGTTAAAAAATAAACGCACCTGCACGCATGTCAATTGTTGTTGTTGTTGCATGTGATACATAAATTACACCATTTGGTTACACAGGCCACACCTCCCCAATGTATGTCTGTCTGTCCATACGCCTGTATGTCTTTCTGAAAGTCTGTCTGTCCGCCTGTATATCTTTCTTTACCAAAGTCCGTCCGTCCGTCCTTCCGTCTGTCTGTCTTTCCTATTGCTTGTTTATAAATTTATGAGGTTTTTGTCATATAAAAACATAATTTTTTATTCATATGTTGTTGTTTGTTTATTTTTTTGTGTTTAGCAAAAAACCCCATAAGAAATTCATGTTTAAGATCATGAATATTAACTTGCATCTTTAAAATTATAGTCTTTAATTGTATTTGGTAACAAGTTTTGTTGCGTTTCATGTTTTTTCTTCGCCTTTTTTTCATTTAATCCATTTATGACTATTCTGCATATTCTAGCTATAATTCTTTAATATTTGTTACACTTTTACCAAATTGATATATTTTTTTTTGTCTTAATTATTGTATAGATTTTCTTTAGAAATTAATTGCTTATACGTTTTAAGTGAAATCGTGAGTTAATGTTAATCCATTTCCGTACGTAATTGGCGAAATTGAAAAGTGATCTCATAAATTGTATGATTTGTTATTCGAGGACTTCTTTCTGTTGGCTAAGAATCGCGATAGAACTTGTTATCATGGCAACCGAAAGCTGCTTCCTGATTGGTTATCTGTTAGCTGTTAGTGTCGGAAGATTTTAAACCCAAAAACTAAAGTAGCTCAATATATAAGAATGTCATGATCTTGTCATAAATATCTCTGTATTAATACAAACTGCAATATGTTTGCCTCTGCAGCCGATTCGAAACTGTATTTGATCGCTTAAGAATTCTAGTTTTCGAAAACCAACAAGCTGGAAGAAAGTTGTTTCACATTAGTTATGCAAATCGAACGTGTCGTTCTATTTCTTTAGATAATTAAACGAGGAATTTAGAACGATAAATGAATACAAGATTAGCTGTCCTGAATCTAGCTCGCCATCAATCTGTTATTCGAGATATCGGGTCTTAAAGATTAAAATATCAATTTTTGAGGCCTTTTGAGATGGAATACTAGCACCAAGACCACTTTATTTATAAAATGTTGTATGTCATCTGAAAGTCTATTCTTGACGTTGTTTTAACCAGAGATGCAAGCTCAACTTTGCTTAGATGAAAAGGATCATCAGTTGCTTGTTATAGAAAATATCGGCGGCGGCTAAATTGTAGGCTCAACTTCCCCCCGGGGGCATGTTACCTTGGCGAAGACCTCCGCCTTGGTGTTATTGCAATCCCGGGGTATAAAGAGGGCCTAATACCTCCAATCTGACCGGGATTGGAAATGGGTTGGGGTCAATTGTATATGATACGGAATGAATGTAGAGGTATGCGGGACTCATCCACCCGTATACCTAAATGAGTGTGTCGTATGTTTTTCTCTATGAATGTGTCGGATAAATAAAGATGTGTGCTCGAGTACTCCAGCAAAGTACTTGCACATAGCCAATGTGCAAAAATTGCCACTTGAGTCTTCATTGAAGACAGGGGCGATGGTAGACCGTTCTAAAGTCTACCCTGTGGATGAAAAAGACCACCGTGAGATAAGGCCGACACGGCAGGTGCTCACGTTAAAACTATCGACAGTCTGTAGGCTCAACTTTGCTTTAGAACGTATTAGAAAAGGATCATCAGCTGCGTTTTTCAGAACATGACATTTCAAATTACAGTATAACTTAGTTTAGGATTTTGACGTTTTTTTTTCAAATTACAATCGAGATGTTAAATCGGGAAATGTGGTGTGGAAAGTATCCTTTTTTAATTGGCAATAATCCCCAGCAAAAAATGAACTTCCAAAGAAGTAGAATTTACTCCATGCAAGTACTGAAAAAGACTTGATGAAGTAATGATTTTAACACGGGCTTGTCATAGGAGGGATGTTCTTTTTATTTCATTCCAAATTCACTACATCTGAAGTAATTCCATGGAAGTAGTGAAAAACACTTGAATAAGTATGTCTGAAAAGGAATGACGAGAAGTTTCATAGTTGATCATGATTGATCTTTGCAATATAGTGATGTTAACGATCACTGTACGTTTACTTCAGAGGAATGCAATTTTCAACAGTTTGAAATAAAGGTTCATTCTATACTATGCAGTGTTCTGAACGCAGGGAAACTTGAACAAGTTTTCTGTAAAAAAGATTAACTTAGAACATAATCATTTCATAGGCAAACAAAGATCTTCTTAAAGTTAAACTGGATCATGCAATCGAAGATCTCAATCTTTAATGATCTTGAGATATTAATGCCACTGGACTTTGAGGATGATTGTCGAGGTTTCGATCTGTCAGTCATTAGTAAATATTGTCGGAATGAGAAAGAGATCGTTATATTCCTTCTCTATAAAACTGTTTCTGAAAGCTCATGAGTATTGCTCCTCTCTAGAACTGTAGAAAAATTAAAGGTTGAGAGTAAATGGGGAAGATAAAACTACTCTTACTTAAGTAAGGATCATTTTTGTTGTAAGAAATATTTCTTGATTAGACTTAAAAATCAAATTCAAATATTTGAATTGATCATAGATCTTTTTTATATAAGAGAAACATATTGTTTTCGGCAATTCTCTGTGATCTCTAGAGGTATCTATTTTGTATTGCTCCCAGACTATTAGTCACGGATTGTAAGAAAATTACAATATAAAACTTCTTCAACTAAAATGAGCAAACAAAGATCTTCTTATAGTTAAACTGGATCACGCAATAGAAGATCTCAATCTCTAATGATCTTGAGATATTAATCCCAATGGACTTTGAGGATGATTGTCGAGGTTTCGATCTGTCAGTCATTAGTAAATATTGTCGAATGAGAAAGTGATTATGGTATTCCAACCCAAGAGAATAAAACTGTTTCTGATAGCGCATGAGTATTGGTTCTCTCCAGTACTCTGGTATACATCCAGAGTTGAGAATAGATGGGAGAGTAATGATCCTTACTAAAAGTAAGAATCATTATTTGCGTATATATTTGTAAGAAATACATGATTGGACTTAAAAAACAGATTCAAATACTAGATCGTAACTTATGCATGATCAGTATGTAGATCTTTTTTTAAAAAGAGACACAGATTATTTTTGACAATTCTCTGAGATCTCTAGAGGGACCACGCGGATCCACAGGGTTAAAAAAGAAGAATTATAAATCGATGAGACTGCTTTGTTAATTATCGTGTTGCTGCTAACTTGTCACTTTAATGTAATATGTGATCATTATCACTGTCTCTTTTTCTCATTGTGACCTTCCCATTATACCCATTAGAATACTTTTAATTCCTTCAACCCCCTAACGATCTCCAATGGATTAAAATAACTCGTAACATTTTTGTCTATTTGTTTCTATGGAGGACATAGTTAAACATGGAAGTTATTAAGAAAACTCTATGGACACACAATTTTTCCAGATTTTACAAAATAGAAGACAAAAAAATGGACCAACATGTTTTATAAAGAAGAAAAAAATATCAAAACTACCAATAATAAATATGTGCACATAGTTTTATTTTTCTTCTACTCCACTCTCTATCTCACTGATAAACAAGGAAGATCACCCATTATTGACCATCTTAATTGTAACCGTGATGTAGTAGTGATGCATGTCTAGTTTTAGACGACTGGTTGTTGTTTCAAATGGTTTTCTTAGTTGTTGTACGGTCAGATGGACGGATGGATGGACGGACAGACTGACTAAATGAATGAATAGCTAAAAGACTGAATGGATGGTTGGACTTACATGTACGTTTGTTAGCATGGATATGAATGGTATGGCATGCTGGTGGGCTTTGGTTAAATCATCTGTTTTGTTTTAGTTGTTAGAAGTTTTTAACTTGATTGACGAGTTATTAGTTGTTGTGCTACACTCATGTTTAGAACTCTTAAGAGTTATTAAATAGTTGATGTTGTAATGTTTCTAATAACCAAATTCAAAGCATCATGGCATCTAGGTTTTTTTTCTAATATGTTTTATGTTGTTGAAGCAAGTTGTTATTGGCAAGTGTTGCTCAGGTGGTGTTTAAAAAGCATTCATAAAGCAAAAATTTCTGTGTGTTTGTGCAAAAATGTTTCAGTAAATAGGCTCATGTTACAAAGTTGCTATCTGTATGTCCATTTAGTTTATACTAGTGTGTATATTAAATTATTATTAATTGTGTATTTAGAGCAAAGAAATTTTCTATTTATGTTTATTTACTTTTTATACAAGATAAAATCTTGTAAGATGGCAATTACACTGTTTCTGAGTTAAATGTTTAGATTATAAGCTCGCGGGAGAGAGCAACAATGATCATATCAAAGATCTTATTTTTAAGAAACATAAGCTTAAACAACAGATTTTCCTATATTAAAAGCTTAAGCTAGATTTTTCAATAGACAAGCATAAGCTACCGGGAGTGATATATATTTTGATAATAAAATACAAGTTAGCAAAAGAGAGAGCTTTTTAAAACGAATGATATACTAGAGAGAGAGATCATTGAAAGTTAAGCTAGAGCTAGTGGGACAGAGCTTTACATGGTTAGACTTGAACTTTTAAAAAATGATCTCAAAGAAAGTTCTCATTAAAACGAATCATTAGCTAACATAACAGATTTTCTTATAAGTCAACTTGAGTTAACTCTCTAAGAAAAGATCTACCATCTTTAGAGAGTAGATCATTCTATATGTTAAAGAGATCTCTTCTAGTGAAATAAAAGTTATCCAGAAAGTATTATATATGAATGAAACATAAACTATTGAGAGACCGCTTTAAAGTTCTAAGCTTTCTATTGAAAGCTTTAACGGGGAAAAATATCATCCCATTTTTTTCTATTAAATAACTTAAAGATAGTTCAAGTCAGTTTTTCACACTTGTGAATGATGGTTTTCTATGTTCTAGAGAGTGTTGCCGAGAGCTCCTCCTTGAAAAGAAACTGAGCAATATGAGCAACATAAACTAAAAGAAACTTATCTTTTCAAAAATCAAAAGCTAGTGAGAGTTTTTAATGAGATGAGAGATATGAACTATTCAAAGTGATAATCCAAAGAGCTTTATGGATAGCTCCTCCTTGTAGAAAGTTGTATTTGAATATAAATTTTTATAAGGACTGTTACATAAACTAAGTGAGAGATATCTCACTCAAAGAGCAAATGCTAGAGAGAGTAACTGATGAGATTTATGTGCTATTGAAAGATATTTTTCCAAAGGAAAGCAAGAGCTAGCAAATGAAGTTTGCTCCAGGTAAGCTTCCTTGCTAGCAAGAGATCATTACGTAGCCATAGAGAAATTTTTCAAAAGTGAGAGACAAAAAGATAAATCGTTTTCAAAGAAAAATTGTGAAATTCAACCTGATCTTTCTACAACACAACTTTAGCAAGCTTGAGGAAGTGAGAGGTCTTTCAATAAGGAAGCAAAGGTCAAAGGTGAGAGAGAGAAAAAGATTTCTGATCTTTCTTTAGCATTACTTGAGCAAATAGATAAATCTTTTTCGTGTAAAAATTGCGGAATTCAACGTAATCTTTTTATAGCACAACTTGAGCAAGTTTTCATAGAGAAAGTTTTAACAACTGAAAGATGTTTCAAAAAGGAAGCTTAAGCAATACGACAAGATCAAAAAGAAAATTAAAATATGAGTGAGAGAAAGATGCCTGATCTTGGCGGAATTCAACATGAACTTTCTATCTTGAGCAAATTTTCATAGAGAAAGTTTTCACAAGTAAGAGGTCTTTCAACAAGTTTGAAGCTTGAGAAATATGAATATATCAAAGGAAAACTTAAAATATGAGTGAAAGAAGGATACCTGATCTTTCTAATGCGTAACTTAAACAAATAAATAAATCGTTTTCGAGGAAAAATTTTGGAATTCAATATGATCAAAAAGATAAATCGTTTTCGAAGAAAAATTGTGGAATTCAATATGATCTTTCTACAACACAACTTGAGCAAGACAAGAGAATGTTTTAACAAGTGAAAAGTCGGTAAATAAGGAAGCTTAAGCAGTTAGAACAAGATCAAAGGGGAACTTGAAATTTTTCGATTAAAAATCGCGGAATTCCTGAACCTTGAACAAGTTTTCATAGTTAGCTTTAACAATAAGGAAACTTGAACAATAGGAGATGGTCAAAGGAGAGCTTAACTTAAATCTGATAAAAGTAGCTCTTGGAAATGGTGTTGTCAGTTATTATCTACATGTAGTAATTTAATATTAGAATAATTTTTAGTTACTGGATTTTTTGTTTTACTCTTCTTTCATTCATACTCATCTAATCTTATACGAAATGTAAAATGATAATGATGACGTTGTTTCCTTTTCAAAAAACACTTTGTTTATGTTCTATTCTTTAAAAAAAATGTGGAACTCTAAACAAAAAGTATTTGTTCCTTTTATTTGATAAAACAAAAAGAAACACTTGAAAAAAATCTCTTAGTATTTGACAATTTTAAAGCGTATTATGAAAAGAAAAAAAACTAATATTTACTTAGTAGTATCCGATTACAGCTGTGACTAAAACATATAATTGTAAAGTGATGATTTACATACAATTTTAGTTACAGTTCATACATTCATACATACATACTCTTCTATGTATTTTCATTAACTTTGGAAAATTATATTTCTAGAAACGTATGTAAATGTGTATTCCAAAGATAACACAGACCATTAATTGGTCATATGGAAAAATGTGTGAAATAGAACCTTGAAAAGTAATAATTTTAACAAATCACTAGGTTTATGATTCATATTACTTAAGTGCTAGAAAGTACTTATTGAAAACTATTTACTTAACGTCCTTATCTATCTGTCTTCCTCTAGTACTTAAGAGTTTCTCTACAGTTTCTTTCCATTCCAAAGAAGAAAACTCTATCAACCAGTTTCATTTTGTAAATTATGCCTATTTCATGTTACCAACATGTTTGAACATGTAAATTACCAATTAATCGTCTACATAGTGTTGTGTTTGATCTGGACTCTTGGTCGGTTAGCCTGTCTGTCCGTCTTCTTAATATTTCTAATTTACATTGGCATGCCAATTTTTCCGTTATATAAATATTAATATTTGCTTTTAATATTTCTTTCTAGCTTAAAATGTTCGGGTGTTTAGGAGGAGGGAGAGTGAAGCGTAAAACATACATTTTTAAATGTTATTTCATGACTTGAATAGTGGAAAATGATCATTCTGTGGCATTCGGTGTTAATACATTCACAATGTAGAACAAAACAGCGGGATGGGTAATTTTATTTATTAATATTTTTTTACGCTTAACATTGGAATAAAACTACCCAGTTGGAAATTTTCAATGAAAAGAGCATGAGATGAGAGGCGATGGAAATATGAGTGAGAGAAAGATACCTGATCTTTCTATAGCGTAGTAACTTGAGCAAGTTATCACAGAGAAAGTTTCAATAAGGAAGCTTAAGCAATATGAGAAGGACAAAGGGAAAGAAAGATACTAGATCTTTCAGGAATAAAATGCGGAATTCTACATGATCTTTCTATAGCACAACTTGAGCATGTTTTCATAGAGAAAGTTTTAACAAGTGAGAGGTCTAGAGAGCTAGAGTTTTTGAAAAGTAGAGAGAGAGAGAGAGTATTTTACCGTAATTACTTTATCTAAAGATCTATTGATCATCATTGCGACAGAGAGAGAGGGAGAAAAAATAAGTAGCAAGAGAAAGCTTTTTGAAACATAAACTTGAGAAGCGAAAGAAAAAGGAAATATTTAGTAATGAACTGAAAGGATCTTAACATAGATGTGAATTTCAAATAAAGGTCATTATATGGAGAATCAAATGAAACTGATCCTTCTGTATGAAAACTTAATAAATAAAAGTATAAAACATTCTCTGTAAAAGAGAACTTAGAAAGAGAAAATGTTTAACAGTTTTCCCTATAAGTTTTTTCCTAGGATTTCCTTTTTAAAAAGAGATATTTTCTTCAAGTAGGAGGCTAGAAAAATAGACGAAAAAAAAAATCAAATGATTTTCATTGCGACTGAATGAAAAAAAGCAGCAAGGGAGAGCTTTCAATAGATAAACATGGAATAGCGAGAAACATTAAGTAGCAGGAGAGAGCTTTTCAAAAGATAAACTTGAGACAACGAGAGAAATAGTGATACTACTTGAACTTACTGAAAGCTAATATAGGATTGATCTTGTCTTGCCGTTGAAAGAAAAGCATAAAGTAGCAAAGGAGAGCTTTTAAAAGAGAAACTTGAGACAGCCAGAGAAATAGTGATACTACCTAAACCTATAGTGGAATGATCTTTTTTTGGAAAGCTTATGTAACCATGATCTTCACATAGGACAACTAAGCTAAAGAAAGAAAGCGAAATGAGAACTTTTTATATAAAGACATGAGTCAAAAAGTGAATTCTTTGTAAGTGTCTAATTGACGTATTGAAATTGAGATTTTCATAAAGGCGGAGAATAGCTTATTATGGGAAATTTGTTAAAAAAAACTAGACCTAACAAAAGAGATTATTTCATTTTGGAACCTTAAGCTGTAGATCGAAATATTTCAATCAGAAACTAAGGCTATATTAAGATCTTGCTATGGGAAAACCAGAGACAATAAATGGGAGAAAAACTTGAGATCTTTTCATATTGAAATTTTAACAAACTTCTGTTAAGAATTGCATAAATAATGAGTGATCTTGTCTTTTGGAAACTTCAACTGAAGATTGAAATATCTGCAAATTTATATACAGATACACAAATCCAGAGAAGCACAAACTTTTATATAGAAAACTTAAGCTGTTGAGTAAACTCAAAATGTTGTGATTTTCTTAAAGCTGAAAGAGAAAGCAAGCTTCACATATTAAAACATATTCACGATCTTTCTTCCTAATTTAATGATCTTTCTTCCTAATGCAGTGAAATCATATGATTCAAAGTGAATGTTTATCTGATTAAGAATTGAATTGGAAGTGATCTAAAACTGAATTATATCTTCTTTCTCAAAAAGAAAAGAGAAAGAAATCTTCTTATAATGCAACTTATTTACATGAGAAAGATGTTTTTAAAACTTGAAGCCCGATACAGATTTACAATGGATGTTCATCGGATAATGAATTGAATTGGAATTGGTCTATAACTGAATTAGAATTGATCTTCTCAAACGGAAAGAGAAAGAAAACTTTTTATATTGAAACTTATTCACGAGAGAAAGATCTTTCAATACTCGAAGTTCGTAAAGAGATGAAATAAAGTTCATGACAATCTACTGATCTTTCTTCCCAAGAATTTAATAAAAAATTCAATTTGAATTAGCGATAATTCACAGTGGATGATCTACTGATTATGAATTAAACTGAAAGTTGTCTAGAACTGAATTAGAATTGATCTTCTCAAAGGGAAAGAGAAAGAAAGCTTCTTATATTGAAACTTATTCATGAGAGAGTGATCTTTCAATACTCGAAGTTTGTAATGAGATGTAATATAGTTCATGACAATCTACTGGTCTTTCTTTCCCAAAATCTAATGCTGTGAAATGTAAAATGTAAAAAAATCAATCTGAATTATGATGTTCATCTGATTATGAATTGAACTAGAATTGGTCTAGAACTGAATTAGAATTGATCTTTTCAAAGAGAGAAAAGAAAAAAGCTTCTTATATTCAATTTTATTCACGAGAGAATGATCTTTCAATACCAGAAGTTCCTAAAGAGATGTTGGATAGTTCATGACAATCTACTGATGTTTCTTCCCCAAAATCTAAAGTTATAAAATCAGCTTGGTTATGTATTGAACAGAAAAATTCAATTTGAATTAGGGACGATTTACAATGGATGTTCATCTGATTATGAATTGAACTGGAATTGGTCTAGAACTTAATTAGAGTTGTGCTTCTCAAAGCGAGAAGAGAAAGAAAGCTTTTTAAATTGAAATTTATTAACGAGAGAAAGATCTTTCAATACTGGAAATTCGTAAAGATATTTCTAACAATCTTCTGATATTTCTTTCCAAGAATCTAATGCTGTGAAATCGGCTTGATTATGTATTGAATAGAAAAATTCAATTTGAATTAGGGATGATTCACAATAGATGATCATCTAATTCAGAATTAAACTAAAAATGGTCGAGAACTGAATTAGATCTTCTCAAAGGGAAAAACTTCTTCACTAGACAAAGATCTTTTCAAAACTTGAAGATCGTAAAGTGATGTAAGACAGTTCAGAACAATATATTGATCTTTCTTTTTAAGAATGTAATGATCTAGAACTATATAGATTTTAAAAATTCTTTAAACTCCAAACATGGAAGGATGTTAACAATTTTCTAATGATCTGATGATCTAAATTATATATCCAATATTAGATCCGCTTTCTTTTAAAATGTTTATATAACAAATATCATCCGTCTTTACACATTGTCCTCAAGGTGGAAATTCAATAACGAATTGGCCAAAAAGAAAAACAAAAACGACACTCTTAACAAATTCAATTAACATCATACAATTTTCGCCTTCGTTTCAAGGTTTTTTTTTTTTAGCTGATAACCTGATGACAGCCTCCACGTACAGCAACAACAACAATTTGTTGTGGCAACTATTCAATTTACATTTGATTTGAAGCGTAAATTAAAAAAAAAACTCCTGCTTCGTTAAAAGGAACAATAAAACTGCTCACAGATTTGTTATGATTTTCAGATACAAGTGAGTAAATAGTATGAGCACTCACTCGTATTAAGAAGTCATGTCTGCAAGAAAGTTTTTATAGCATACATTGTAAAAATAACTATAAATTATTAAAGTTAGTGTCGCTTTGGTATGCATTTTGCCAGTTTTGTTAAAACTATTTAGTTTAATATTAAGTGGGCGTTAAATTGTAATAAATGTTTTACTGTTTTGCACAAAAAAAAGTTTCACAATTTCTAAGAAAGTAGGTGGCCAAAAGCAACACCATCACTAGCAACTACTTGCAGAAAAGCTAGAAAACTAAACAATCTTTAAACTATTGCCACTGCCACCAAACAAATACAAACAGCAACGCCATCTAGCTGTGATAACATAAAACCACAATATTTAAAGCCAAAGATAAATAAGCAGCCGCCTCTTTTAAATATGTATTTTTTATAATTTTGGTTTTTAGTTGGTTTTGACTACTGTCTTGAAATTTGCGTGCTCCAATGCAAGACAGTTGATTAAAATTTACAGACATGTTTATGCATGATATTAAAAAAGACTCTTCCTTGCCACCACATGCTGCCAGCCACGGTGCCGCATATGTAGATGTACTTACGATCAATGAGATTTGTCAGTTTGTTTGTTTGTTGTTGGCGTGTGTGTATGTTTGTGTGAAAAGAAAGAGTTCAACATATTGTTTAAAATTCATTTTAATGCAACAAGTGAATGTGTTTTTCATCATCATCATCATCAGGTGATGACGACAAGCAAGGTTGCAGGATGTTGCATAAAGTCTGTTGAAACGTTTGCGCCATTCGAATTCGTTTGAAGTAAGACTATAGATCGATCTAAAGGCTAGACCAGATCAGTCTTTAATCTTCACTATAGATCAGTCTATAGTCTGGACTATAGATCAGTCTATAGTCTGGACTATAGATCAGTCTATAGTCTGGACTATCGATCAGTCTATAGTCTGGACTATAGATCAGTCTATAGTCTGGACTATAGATCAGTCTAAAGTCTGGACTATGGATCAGTCTAAAGTCTGGACTATAGATCAGTCTATAGTCTGGACTATAGATCAGTCTATAGTCTGGACTATAGATCAGTCTATAGTCTGGACTATAGATCAGTCTATAGTCTGGACTATAGATCAGTCTATAGTCTGGACTATAGATCAATCTATAGTCTGGACTATAGATCAATCTATAGTCTGGACTATAGATCAATCTATAGTCTGGACTATAGATCAGTCTATAGTCTGGACTATAGATCAGTCTATAGTCTGGGCTATAGATTAGTCTATAGTCTGGGCTATAGATTAGTCTATAGTCTGGGCTATAGATTAGTCTATAGTCTGGGCTATAGATCAGTCTATAGTCTGGGCTATAGATCAGTCTATAGTCTGGACTATAGATCAGTCTATAGTCTGGACTATAGATAAGTCTATAGTCTGGACTATAGATCAGTCTATAGTCTGGATTATAGATCAGTCTATAGTCTGGACTATAGATCAGTCTATATTCTGGACTATAGATCAGTCTATAGTGTGGACTGTAGATCAGTCTATAGTCTGGACTATAGATCAGTCTATAGTCTGAAATATACATTAGTTTATAGTCTGGACTATACATCAGTCTATAGTCTGGATTATACATCAGTCTATAGTCTGGACTATACATCAGTCTATAGTCTGGACTTCAGATGCTGGGAACATGATGCCTTTCACCTTTAAAATGTTTAGGAACAAAGTTCTTGCAACATGTTGCTATATTTCCCTAGAATTTCACATGCATATTACCGCATTTTCCATTCGTTTACTATTGCAACATAATTGCAACTTTTACTTGTTATATTTCAGTCTTCTTTGTATTTTTTTTTTATTTTTGGGTATTTTCTTCCACTCACTGACTGACACCCGCTATGTTTTCATTTTCAACATTTTTATTGATTTTTCATTTTCTTCTACTCGTGTTTTTATTGTTGTAAATTTTGTTGTTTTTTTGGTATTTTACAACAGCAACAAATCCAAAACTTAAAAAAACGTACATGTTTTTCATACATTACTTAAATGGAGTTTTTGTTTTGTTTTTATGTTGGTTTTATCCAAGACTCCTTGGGTGAGAGCATTGAACGTCATTGGATAAAATGTGTTCCCATAAATAAAACAACACCAACTCACTCACGCTTTTTCTTTATTATTACTATTTCGTATTCACTTTACAATTAAATTGTTAAATATTGTGTCTACTTTATGTATGTTTTACGTTTTTATGTTTTTTTTCTTAGAGTTTTTAATGCAATTTAGTGAAAAAAAATCTTACTTTCATTTGGTCAGATGTAGTAAAACAACATAATGTTTATTTTAATTTGTTGATTTTTATTTCTTTTCTAAGTGAAATGTGTGTAAAGGTATGAAATGTTGTTGTTGTTGGGAGTATAGCAACATGTTGCTGGCAACAATGTTGAATTTCAAATGTTTGCAAAGTAAATAAATATATTGTGATTTTAAGGACTTAATGGATCTATCTACATGTTGCACTATAGATCAGTCAATAGTGTGGACTGTAGATTAGTCTATAGTCTGGAATATAGATCAATCTATATAGTGGACTATAGATCAGTCTATAGTATTGGCACAGATCAGCCTATAGTCGTTAAAAAAGATCTGACTATATTCTGATCTATAAATTATTCTATAGTTTGGACTATAAATCAGTCTATAGTCTGAAATAAAGATCAGTCTGTGAGCTGGACTATAGTTCAGTCTATAGTCTTGACTATAGTACAGTCTATAGTTTGGACTGTAGATCAGTCTATAGTCTGGACTGTCTATCAGTTTATACTGTGGATTATAGTCTATAGACTGGGCTTTTGGTTAGTCTATGGACTGGATTATAGTCAATACTACAGACTAGAGTCTGAATTGCAGATCAGTCTATAGTGTGGACTATAGACTGATCTATAGACTATAGGCTTATCTATAAACCATTCTATTGACTGATCTATAGTACAGACTATAGACTGAACTATAGTGTGTACTATATATATCTAAAGTCTATACTATAGATCAATCTATAGACTGGACTATAGATCAGTCTATAGTATGGACTATAGATCAGTCTATAGTATGGACTATAGATCAGTCTATAGAATGGACTATAGATCTGTCTATAGTATGGACTATAGATCTGTCTATAGTATGGACTATAGATCAGTCTATAGTATGGACTATAGATCAGTCTATAGTATGGACTATAGATCAGTCTATAGTATGGACTATAGATCAGTCTATAGATTGGACTGTAGATCAGTCTATAGACTAGACTATAGATCAGTTTATGGACAGGACTTTAGATCAGTCTATAGACTTGACTATAGATTACTATATAGACTGGACTGTAAAATACTATATAGACTATAGATCAGTGTTTAGACTTGATTACTGTTCAGTATATAACTTTGGTCATACTTCAGTCTTTAGTCTGAACTATAGATCACTCTTAAGTCTGGACCGTAGATTCTATATAAAGTTCTGTCTATCGATAAGAATCTATTGATAAGATCTTCATTTATCTCTTTTGTTCTCTCAATATCTCTTTAAATCATTAACCCTCCGCAAATCTGAAGAGAAAGTAAAATTTTCCTTTAACTTCCTGAGTCACGATTTAATTACTTTCCATTACTGTACTGCTAAAACTTTTAACTGATTTTAAATTATTATAATTTTTAATAACTGGAATTAATTTATTAAGCACTCGGCTTAATTGTTTAATAATGTTTTTATAAAATGTTTAAGATATAAAAATAAACATTCGCAGATAAAAACGCTTTAAAGAAAATTTATACATGAATGTGAAAACAAATTGTAATATTTAAATAATGGAAGGCGTTCCCAAGAAATGTGTTTCATTAAACTTTTGCAAACACTTTAAGCCAACAATTTCAAGTAGTTAGAGATTAAAGTTAACAATTTTTATTCAAATACTTGCAAGATACCAGTAGTGACAGATATTCAAATAAAATCAGTGAAGAAGTTTGAAAAGTGGCTAAACTGAAGCAACAAAACTTTAGTCAAAAGCACAACTGAATATAGTTTTGAAATCATAAGTTGGGTCAAAGTTCAGTATTGTTTATACGGTTGACAACTGGTTGATATCTCTCTGCAAACTAACATTTTCACTGTCTTAATATGTTTCCTTTAAATGTCAAATGTAGACACCTTAATGATATCGATTTCCTTCCCAAAAAAGAAATTTATAGGCTTTTAAATCGATTTTATATTTCGTGTGTAAACTTTATTTATTACAAACGAATCTATTATAGATTTATTGATTTTTTTTGAACAATTTGATTAAAGTTACAAAACTTTTTGACACAAAACGCATTTTTTTTCTTTAAAAACATTTCCAGCGGAAGCTGAATATTTTAGAAAGTATTCACTTAAAAATAAAACGTACGTACTATTTTATGTTTATTACACTAAACTTGAAAAATACGTATTTTTTTGACAAATCAAAATCTATATGACTCTTGACTTTACATATTTTTATTGTTATTTCCTTATGAATTGTTTAGTTTTCGATTGCCTTGGTGTTGTTTCTATTTCAATATGTCTTCGATTCGATTTTATTTTATTCACCAAATTAAACAAATCATAAATGTTGGACATTTTAATTTTTGTTGAATGGATTTTTTTTTTGGGAAAATTTATGACTCTATATAAAATGTGTGTTTAAAAGCTATAGTGCAAATTTTAGTTTATACGTTTAATGACGATTTTCTATATATAAGCGATTCAAGTTGAACCCAAACGGCCGCAGTAATCACTGTATTAATGTCGTCATAGTCGTATGTAAAAATGAATTGCAATTTAAATGAATTTTTCTTCGTTTGTCGAAATAAAAGCTAAATTATAAAAGACATTTTTCTAATACGACGACGATGATTATAGTGCGATGATGAGGACAACGATTTGTTTAGCATGTACAGTGGGTTAGAGTAATTGAGGAAATGCAAATTTTAAAAATTAAATACTTAAATCGGCATATTATTTAATCTGAACTATAGATCAGTCTATAATCTTGACTATATGTAGCAGTTCAGACTATTGATTAGTTTATAGTCTGTACTATAGATCAGTCTATAGTCTGGACTATACATCTGTCTATAGTATGGACTATAGATCAGTCAATAGGCTGGACTATAGATCAATCTATAGTCTGGACAATAGATCAATCTATAGTCTGGACAAGAGGTCAATCTATAGTCTCGACTATAGATCAATCTATAGTCGGGACTTTAAATCAGTCTTTAGTCTGGACTATAGATCAGTCTATAGACTCGACTATAGATCAGTTTATAGTCCGAAGTATAAATCAGTGTATTGTCTGGACTATATATTAGTCTATAGTCTTGACTATAAATCAGTCTATAGACTGGACTATAAATCAGTCTATAGTCTGGACTATAAATCAGTCTATAGTCTGGACTATAGATCAGTCCATAGTCTGGACCATAAATCAGTCTATAGTCTAGACTATGAATCAGTCTATAATCTGGACTATAGATCAGTCTATAATCTGGACTATAGATCAGTCTATAGTCTTGACTATAGATCAGTCTATAGTCTGAACTATAGATCAATCTATAGTCTGAACTAAAGATCAGTCTATAGTCTGGACTATTGAACATTCTATAGTCTTTACTATAGATCAGTATATAGTCTGGACTATAGATCAGTCTATAGTCTGGACTATAGATCAGTCTGGATTATAGATCAGTCTGGACTATAAATCAGTCTATAGTCTGGACTATAGTTCAGTCTAGACTACAAATTAGTCTATAGTCTGGACTATAGATCAGTCTATAGTCTGGACATTAGATCAGTCTATAGTCTGGACATTAGATCAGTCTATAGTCTGGATTATAGATCAGACTATAGTCTGGACTATACATCTGTCTATATTCTGGACTATAGCTCAGTCTATAGTCTAGACTATAGATTAGTCTTCAGTCTGACTATAGCGCTGTCTATAGTCTGGACTATAGATATGTCTTTAGTTTGGATTCTAGATCAGTCTATAGTCTGGACTATAGATCAATCTGTAGTCTGGACTATAGATTAGTCTATAGTCTAGACTATAGATAAGTCTTTAGTCAGGACTATAGATCAGTCCATACTCTAGACAATATATTAGTCTATAGTCTAGACTATAGCTCGGTCTATAGTCTGGACTAAAGATCAGTCTATAGTCTAGACTAAAGATCAGTCTATATATCAGTCTATAGTATGTACTATAGATTGTGCTATTGTCAGTTCTACAGACTGGTTTTTATTCTTGGCTATTTATCGGTGTATAGTCTGGACTGTAGATCATCCTATGATCTGGGCTATTGATCGGCCTTTACTCTGGACTGGTGGATTGGTGTAATTTCTGGCTTATAGATTAATATATAGTCTGAATGAGATATAATTTTATTGTCTGATCAAAAGATCAGGTAATAATCTGGAGTATAAATATTTTTTTTAATAAAATTTTCAATATTTTTTTTGTACGAACATTATTACTACAGACTGTATCTCAACTATAACATAACTGAACTGATTAATACAACAATATTTAGTTTGCAATATTATTGTAGACTTTTTTAATAATGTTGTCAGTCTTTTTCACATTTAACACAAATACCCATACAGACGAATGACCGAATAAATGAACGAAACTAGCGGTGGACAGACTGACGGACAGATAAACCAAAACATAGAAATAAACTATAAAATTGTTGTTAGATGGCGCGGTACAAAACAATTTAACCGCTAAAAAAAAGATTTTTTTAGAGAAAAAAAATTCACAAAAAACGACATGCACGCAATTGTTAAATAAAATGAATTAAAAGAAAAAAAATACATAACATACAAACAAACATAACATTTATTATTTATTTATAAAAAAAGAAAAAATATACCAAATATCAGACGAAGTTTTTTTCTCTATAAAAAACACATAATCCTTGATACTGGCAAGATACTGTAAGATACTCCGTAACGTACATTTGAACATTTTTCAAATGTCCAACGAAAATACTATTATGACTTGACTATAAAATGTCATTAATTTTGATGTAAATGAATGCATTAAAGTTGTTTTTTTTCTTTTCTTTTTCGAAATTTGTTGCTTGTGTTTTGATTTAATATTAAATAATCTTTATTTGTAGTTATTACTTTGTTTTTTTTTACCTTGTTATCTTGTAATTTGTAAATTGTGAAGGGCGAGACAGCTAAACAGGGAGATAGTGTATAAAATTGGTTTCGTAATTTTGAATTAAATGAAATTTTATTTTTTTTTTATTTTATGACAGTTTTTATCCTTTAATGGAAAAAAATTTTGTTTTTTGTCAGAAAGTTTGCGTATGGGTTGTGTTATAGGAAATATTTGGAAAATGAAAGATGTGATCGAGATTTTCAATGAAAGTTAGAAAACTCGCACTCTCGTATTAAACTGTTACCAGTATGTACTGCCAATAGACTAGTCCATAGACGTTTTAGTAGACAAGTTTATAGACTTTTTAATATTACACTTTTTGTCCAAAGCAGTCCAGCAGCAGATTATAAAAACATGACTTTTAAAAAGCCAATTTGTTACAGTAGGATTAATACCCCATTTCATGGCTATAGTTCTCCTACATATTGCTCAGCACCGATGTGCCTTGTTCATTCTAACCTCTATGTGGTGTCTCAATTTTAATTTCCGGTGTAGAATTACACCTAAGTACTTAACTTTGTCTGTCACCGGTATTTTTGTCGGCTTAACATTGAGGCCTCTTGGTTGAGCTTAGTACAAGGCCATATTCAGAGCCTTCTCAGCTATTCTGCACAATTAGTTTCCACCGATCGTCCTTTTCCATAGGCATGATGCTTAAATATTAGGTCTTTGTCTGTTATACTGCTTTTAACCATACTATCGACTATCTGTTCAAAGGTTTAAGTAGAAAGGACGCAAGTCCTATCGGTCGGTAGGACTTAGGTGTCACATAGGCTAGGCTTCCCTGGTTTGGGTTAAACTATTAAATGGCAGGATGCAAAGCTCTTACCGGATGAACGCAAGACAGATGTCATGTCTTCTTCTATAAAAGTGCCGGGAAAATGCCATCCGACCCTGCAGCTTTATGGGAAGCAAAGTTCTTGATTGCCTCTTTAACCACAGACTTGCCAATATACTAGTCCACAGACTTGTCAATAGTCGAGTCCATAAACTTGGCAACAAACTAGCATATAGACTAGTCAATTGTTCTGTCAATATACTAGTCCATAGCTAGTCAGTACTAGTCCAGTACTAGTCTATAGCCTTGTCAATATATTACTCCATAGACTATTCAATAGAACAGTCCATTGACTTGGAATTGATCACAGACTAGTCCACAGACTTGTCTGATTAGTTCATAGGCCTGTTCATGGACTTGTCAATAGACAGATTACTAAAGTAATCCATAGTCTTATCAAAAGAATAGTCCATACCTTATCAATAAACAAGCCCATAGATTCTTTAATAGATCAGTCAGTCCTATAGATTTGTTAATAGACTTATACATAGATTTGTCAATAGACCTGTCAGTAGATCAATCCATTGACTTGTCAATATATTATTCCATTGACTTGTCATTAGATTAACTCATAAGGGTAGACTAGTAAATGTACTTGTCAATTGACAAAGCAATAGATTGATCAGTAGATGTCCCTAGACTTATCAATAGACTAGTTCATAGACATGTCAATGAAGTAGTCAGTGAACTATTCCAATTGATTCGTTTAAAGACTTTTCAATAAACAAGCCCATAGACTAGTGAGGAGACTCATCAAAAGACTTCTCATTGACAGTCAAAATACTAGTTCATAGATTTATCAATAGACTAGTCCATGAACTTGTCGGGAGACTATTCCATGAACTTGTCGGGAGACTAGTCCATGAACTTGTCGGGAGACTAGTCCATTAACTCGTCAGTAGACTAGTATATAGACTTATCGATAAACTAGTCCATACATTAGTCAAATGGGCTCTAGACTTAGTAGACATGCAATCATAGGCTAGTCCATGGACTAGTTCATGAACTCTCAACTGAACATTTTTCTATAATTGCTTTGAAGTTATTTAGCAATAATTTTATTTGCAAAAATTTTAAATTCTCTAGAAATATGTAAACTATTTAGCAATAAAACAATTCACCTTTATTTCCTTTTATAGTTGTAGTTTAAAAAAAAATATTTTCTTTAAATAACTAGAAACATTCCATTTATTTATATACGATTTCTAATTAGCAATATAAATAATTAACTTTTAACTTAATTCACACTCTCTCTATCTCTTTCTTAATGACAAATGAATCATATTATCGAACAAATTATATTCAATTGTTAATTTATGCCAAGTATAGACAATGTAAATACATATTAAACAAATAATAATGCATTAAATACACTAGACTACACGACGTTTTTACAAAAAAAATATTAAATTTCTTCAAAATCAGCAAATTCAAAATAAAACCTTTTTTAAAATGCTTTGTTTTTCGCCTTAAATTTTAAAAATATTTTAAAACATATCTTATTACTTAAATCCAAATTTGCTTAACCGTGTAATCTAAAGAATATAAACTTGTTAGTTCATCACAGTTTTTTTTCAGACATTTTATTTATAACTTTTTTTCTACAAGTGTTTTTTTATAAAAAGCAAAAATAATGATTAAGTTGCTGTGTTATTGAAATACACACCCGCCAAGACTTACATATAAAATAAACAATTTAAAAATTTATTAATTGAAAAAATAAAAAAAAAATTATTAAAAAATTTGTATTTTCGTTTTCTTCATTTTCAACGTGCAATGCATATCAATTGAAGTGTAGTCATTTAAAATATGTTGAAAAAAAAAAACAAAAATCTTATAAAATTACATGAAACGTGTTTAAAATATATAAATGACATGGACATATAGAAAAATGATATGTTTTTTTAAAAACATAAAACATAATGCTAAAATATAAATAATTTAATTAACATTAAATGTGAAAAAAAAATATTTAAAAGACAAAATATTTGAATAATAGATCAAAAACATACGTTTGTGGCAAAAATTTAACAAATATGTTAATAATAAATGAATTTGACAAAAACACGTGTGTTTTGTTATGAATTAAGATTTACAGTGCAAGAAATAACCTAAGCATACTAGAGAAATAAAACTGCAAAGTTTCATATTCCCTTTTGAATTAGGTGTACATATATCCAAAAATTTTCCATCATTTCGAGACTAAGGCCAACATAATTATCCACGATTTTAACACAACAAGCGATTTTACATTAAACTAGCAACAATCCTTAAACCCCATCATCGTCATCATCATAATCCCTTAATCAAAAGGCTTTGCCTTCACAACCTGTAGATGAAGACTCAAAACTTTAGAACAACAATTTCAGTGAAAAAACACTTATATGTTACCCTTTCCCCAAAGAAGCAAATGTATTCGCATTAAGACATATAATAAACGTCTGATCATACAGACAGTGATAAATAGTCAACAACAAGTATCCTAAGAGGCTAATTTCTCAGCAAATAGACTTTCCTATAGATCAGTAAATATTAGACATCGTATTTTCGAAAAGGATAGGTTAGTGAATAATATTAAGAAATATAACTTCAGCATCTTTAACGCCAATAATGTCACCTGAATTACGGATAGATATCACAATTTCCAGATCGTGTTAGAAACAACAAGAGTTGTATATCTTTAGGATTAGATTACTCAATCAAAATTGTCGGTCTAGACTTAATAAGTGGCAGATAAGTACAAAAAAGCAACCGCAATAAACTTCCAACAATCCTTAATCTCTATCATCGTCATCATCATTATCTCTTAATCAAGAAGCTTTGCTTCACACTCTGTAGATAAAGTCTCAAAACTTCAGAACAACAATTTGAGTGAAAGAATGTAAAGCACTTATAGGTGACCCTTTCGCAAACTGGTAAAGAAGCAAATGTATTCGCATCAATACATATAATAAACGTCTGATCGTAGAGATCAGTATATCAGTGATAAATAGTCAACAACTAGCATCCTTGCAAGAGGCTAATTTCTCAGCAAATAGACGTTTATATACTACTAGACCTAAAGATCAATAAATATTTGTCATCATATTTTCGAAAAGGACAAGTTAGAGAATCATTATAAGGAGTATAACTTCAGCATCATTAATGACAATGATTTCATCAGAATTACGGATAGATATCACAATATCGAGATCATGTTTGAAACAAGTCGAGTTTATGTTTCTTTAGGATCAAATTACTCAATTACATTTTGGGCAGACAATAAGCCAATTGTTTAAAAGAATTTGAATATGACGTCTTCAATGATCTACGAATACTCTTCACTCTGCACGAAGCAAAGAGGTAAGATAGTTCGTCGCTAATTGCATTTAGAAGCATTGGAACTTGCAGACAAGCAGACATGTTGGTGACCCAGCTGAATAGTGAAATCAGTAAATGACATGCATCAATTTTAATACATAAAGAACGAATTAATGGGGAGAATCTCTCTATCTCTAGCAGAGGGAACAAACTCCCGGGAAACTTATAATTCAGAATTTGCTCGTATATGTCAAGATGATGTGATTTCCAGAGTCAAACAAAAAATTGTCCCGAAAATAACATCCCTTAACCATTAAACATGGTTCTGTCGGTTCATGTGAAAGCACTTTGCTGGAGTACACAATTTGAATACATATCGATCGAATTAATGGAGATAATCTCTCTATCAGACCAAATCTTAACATTTATTTCCCGGGAGTTTTTTTCCTTTTCTATGCTCAAGGTATAGCAGAAGGAACAAACTATCGGGGATGATGTGATTTCAGGGTCAAACTAATAATTGCCCCAACAAGTTGAATGAATGCCCTTAACCATTAGTTGCTAAAAATACAGATTAAGTCTAATCAGTACTAGACTCCAGCCGGACAAGGAGTCTATCAATTTAGATTAGTTTTATTCTAAGATCATAAAGAAACGATTTGCGGAAGCACGTTTGTCAACATGACAATTCTTCAACACATATCCTATTCTACGAAGAGTGAAATATACCCAACGAGTTCAGAAATTCAACATACATTTCTCTGTCACACCACCCATCTGTTAAATGAGAATACGAATGTTAAGGTGCTTAACGTCGTGTTGGTCTATTTCACCACCGCCTATTTCTATTTCCTTTTCAACCTTTGGATGAGCTTCTATGCGACTCGTCCAGAGGTGAGTTTGTTTCTCACACTCCGATGGCAATATGCGTATATGAAATTTGTGGTCCAGAATACGTACACTTTACTCAAGTACTCAAGTTTTTTTGATTTTGTCTATTGCTGCCTGTTTACTTAACTTTCCAGTACGAATCCATCAAAAAAACCAAGACTTTATTCTTACTCTGGTATTATCAGGGTTTACCCCGAACATACTTGGACACAGTCACTACGTTGATCCGTAAGGAACCTTAACCAACTGACCAGCCAGTTGCGGGTAACTGGCCATCCGTAGTACCAGATTATGTGGTTCTCTGCTTAAACTCCATATCAAATCAGTCCATCACAAGTTTATAGATCCGTCAGACCTTGCACCTTTTTTTGGGGACATTCAACAAGGTAACATGACCTCAGGGGGTAGTTCTTCAATCAAGATTCTCTCCCCGAAGGATACTTAACAAAGACCAGCCAATTCAAGTCCTGCATGTCAAATTATTATTTTAAAGCCCCGCCAGACTAGAGGTAGTATCTCTTTTTTTCGGGCACTGCAATAACACCAAGATGCAGATTTTATTATGCTTACTCTGGGGGTTGTCAGTGAGAAGCATGATTTTACCTTATTCTTGCAAAAATAACAACATTTTATCTGCTCTGAAACCAGGAAAGATCGCTGGATTGATATTGTCAAACGCTTTCGTCACAATTACTTTACAGTGTTACACTTTCATTATATCCTGCAGTCCAAAATGCCCAAAAGCAAAAATCAAGAAATGGCAAAGCATAACTTTAAACGAGAGGATCACTTGTAAAAGAATTGATCATGTCACTAGAACAAGGCAATAAGTTTTCTTATATAACACTAACTAGAAAAGACAAAAGATGCTATGTTTAACCTTTGACCCGGTAGAATGAGGTTTAAATTAGCGTCGTAGTTGATGGAGTCAAGTTCATAGAATCACCGACAAATTTAGCAGTAAATCTTTAGGCTTGTAATAATAATGATCTCCAAATGATCTCTGTCAGAAAATTATGAAAAAATAAACATTAAAGATTTTGTCTGTTTTAATGTGATCCTTGCAACTAAATGCAAATGGAAATTGTTTGTAAAACACAGTTTTTTTTATAAAAAATGTTGAAGCTTGGCAAAAATTGTAAAACCTTGTTATATAATAGTCTTTAAATTATAAAAAGACCGCAAATCTTACAAACAAAAAATTACCAAACAACTCAGCCATAACAAAATAATTGCAAATTAAAGCAAACATCTTATAAGACATAGATACAAAGAATCAATTTGGCATGCAAACGAACAGCAACTCCAGACAAAACATTAAAAAAAGTTTTCTTAAATTAACAAATAATTGACCCTGACACTGGCGAAAGACTAATAGCCAACTTGCACTTTAAATCTAGCAAATAATTGAATTTAAACATACAATATCTATTTGATTTTCATTTAACTATTTATTTACTACAGCCCGCCATCGTCGTCTAGTCATGTCTGACAAATGTTGTGACATGTCTGGTTTCCTAGGGAATAGACCCGGGGAATGTTTTAACAAAGAAGGAAAGAAAAAAATGGCATTTTTTAAATAGACTTTCTATTTTTACACCTTTAGAATGTGTGCTGTTTTTGTTGTTGTTGTAAGTTTTAATGGCTACACAGTTTGCTAGAGCCAAGGGTAGGGGTTCTCTAATTGTTTAATGATTGCATTAATGTAAAATTTTTAAATAAATTTTAAAAAAAATGTAAAACTATAAAACATATCCTTTAAATGACATTAATGGTTGTTTAAGAAAAAAAAACCTCAACACACAAGGAAAATATTTAAAAATATGTTGGTCATAAAATCTTTTATGATTTGTAGAAGAATTTGTCGTTAAAAATTTGGGGATTCGATAATAAAATTTAATTTGTTTGAAATGGAAAGATAAATCTTAACTGTATGCTAAATTCTTCATCATATTCAGATTGGTCTTTTACGACTGTCGATTCAAGAAGACGACTCATTTGGATCCATAATTGCTACTTTTGTGTTGCCCGAAATTTATCATATCTCGATCGATTGTGATCATGTTCTTGTAACTACTTTACTTAGAAAAGTCTGATCAACAGTACGTTTTTGATCTTTAAACATAGTCATCAAAGCACAATTTGGTGAAATCTGGAATTCGCCACTTATTAATTGAGTAATAGAACAGATAGCATCGCTAAACCTATAGCGGACACGTAAAAGATCATATCCACTGTCATCGATCGAAAAGATTAGTTGGCTTTACCATCGACCTATCATGTTCGTTGTTACTGTTTTACTCAGAAGAGTCCGATCAAATGTGCGATCATTGAGCAATGTCATCAAAAAGAACAATCTGGTCCCATGTTGAGACAGCACCGCTGAAATTATAGGATCATTTAAGGAAGTAAACAAAGTTCTCTTTATATATTGATCGATCTAGAAGATTCGTATTCCGCCTCTTAGCCTAACAGAAAGCTGATTTAAGTATTCTCCCAGAGTTCTTAAAAAACTTTCGACCGATCGTGTTCGTTGTTACTGTTTTAAATAGAAGAGTCTGATCAACAGTGCGATACTGATGTTTGAGCAAAGGCATTAAAAAGAATAATTTAGTCCCATGTTGAGTAAATATGGATCAGACAGCACCGCTAAAACTATAGCGGAAGCCTGACAGATCATTCTAAGAAGTAGACAAAGTTCTCTTTTATGCACTATTTCGCATCTTAGCCTTAGATCGTGTTCGTTGTTACTGTTTTACTTAGAAGATCCACAGTGCGATACTGACCTTTTAGCAAAGTCATTAAAAAGTGCAATTTGGTCCCATGTTTATTGCGCCATTTATAAAAACTATTGGTTAGCATATGGATCAGTCACCAAAGAAGTAGATAAAGACCTCTTTATATAGACTGGCATCGATCGAGAAGATAGCTATTCCAAATATCACATTATACGCCCTGTTATCGGTCGAAAATCTTGGGATTGTGCTTCTTCTCTAATGGAAAATGATCGAGCTCTCATATTTGTTGTAAAACTATCAAAACTGTGACAATCGTAAGTTTAGGATCAACACTAAAAGTGGAAGCTATTTGACTGCATTATTTTGGATATTATTCATGTAAAGCTGATGCTTCCAACTTAAAAGCCGAAACGGCTCAATACGGCGGCGGCTGGCCGCTGGTAATATTTTTCAAGCCGCGCCGCCGCCTAATTCATTCGGCTCAAAAGCTAAGCCGGCTTAAACGTAGCCGCTGATAAAGATTAGAATCACACATGTATTTCGGAAAATAAATTCACCAATTTGAACGGAGTTGCCACTATTGCCACATAATATTGTATTTATTTTTCTGTAGAAAAAACTTATATAGAGATAGATTTCTATATAACAGACTATTCTACAGAGATTTTTCAATTTAATAAACGCTTAAATGGACAATTTAGTCGCCGCCGATATTTTCTATAATTAGCCGCCACTGACCTAAAATGGTTGTGTCGCCGATCCTTCAAAAACTTTACTAAAGATCTCTTTATTCGCACTACCATCGACTCGGAACGCGCCACTTCCCTATAGGGAAACTTAAGTGTTATATTGCCGAGTTCTAAAAGGAAACCTGGCTTCTCTCTCTCAATTCACTCATTGTGATATTGCCAGAAATTATCGCGACTAGATTAAGTTAATGCCCTTTTGAAACATACTTTTCTTCCTTGTAACACAATCGTCCTTAAGATAAGTTTCATCAGTTCTCTCTTGTTGAAATACAATGATGGCCAAGATTCACTGTCCCATTTCGAAGAAGTATTTGGTGTCATAGTTATCTAAACACGATGGAAACTTAGGATGGATTAAAGTTATTACGAACTGGAGAATGCAATTTTGTAGACACTACAGATAGATCAAAGTTATTATGATCCGCTTATCCATTGTGAATCTAAGAGTCAAGCAAGGAAAGGTTTTACGTTGCTTTAACATTTTGCCTAAATACTGAGTCGTACAATCAAAATGCAGATCTATAAGAGAGATTTCCTATCTTCCCTTAAATTTTTCCAAAGAAACTTCGAATCATTGCCTTTGTGGCCACATAACGTTTCTAATCTAAACAGTTCTAAATAAGTTTTGCCCTACAAATTGCTAAAATTTATCATTCAATTAATCGTCATCACGCTGCTCAATATCTAAGCCCCATATGTCCAAACTCTAATCGACAGCTGTATTTTTGTAACGAGTTTTTCTAATTTACTCTTTTAGAAAATTATGATTCATTTAAATTAAAAGTTCAATGCTTGCTCTCGATATTGAACCGATAAATTTAGGGGTAAGTTTTAAACTAACTTCACACCATGTCTACATCTATCTTTCCTCTCTCTCTCTCTTCAAAAATACACACACGTTTTTGGCTTCATAACAAGGAATTTGCCTCTTCTTGTTGTTGTCGTTTTTTTCCTCTCATACTAATGTTTTTTTTCTTTTATATGAAATTTCCCTTTTAGAACCCCTCTCTTAAAAAAATGTTTCATTACTCGAAGGGGAGGTTCCATTATAGCAACACAAATTTTGTTCTAATTTCAGTTTCTCTATCCCTTTAATCAACATCAGGCAGCAGGCAGGCAGCAAGCAGACATTTAGTCAGACCAATCTCCCGTTTATTTGTTGTTTGATCGCGTGCAAATTGTTAATAATAAAATAGAAACAACAAAAAAATCAATTGGATACAATATAAATATTCGTTGTTTTTTCTTTCCTTGTTTTTAGTATGTTGTGTTTAACATTGACATTCAATTTTTTTTAATGGACTCGAAACAAAAATAGTTGAAAAAGTACGAGAAGAATATAAATAATTTGTGTTTCTTTATATCAAAGGAATTTTGCTAATGTTTGAATTAAACTTGAAATTGCCAGCAATTAAGGTAAAGTGCTTTTAAGCGATTTTACATTATTTAATTAAAGTTTTTTTATGTTTTCTTAATAAATTATTAATTATTTAATAAATACAAAAAGTGTCAAGTGCAATGAAAAGAAGCAAATATTTTTAAATTAATTAAACATATCGCCAAAAAAGATATAATTTACCGAAAAGTTCGATTTAATAAATAATTTGTTCTAAATTTTCATTTAATGAAAATCTTTAAAAATGTATGTGTGTGTGTTGAGAAAACTCAATTTTCAATTCTGATATAATAAAAAAAGTACTGAAATCAAAAAGTATTTTAATAAAAGTGTTTAATAAGCAAGAATGTTAAAAAGGATACGAGTATAATCAAAAAGAAAAGCTGATCTAGATTTCATCAGGATTCCTTAACAATTAATCAAGTAACGCTCCTTCATTAGCGCTTATCCTCGAGCGGTCTGATGCCCATGTAATACAGATCATACTACAATTTGTGAATCCGATTCGGCACAGAAGAAAGAACTTGAATTATTAATACAAATTTGAAATTAAACATTCAACAACTTTAAAACTATAAAAAATTGTCTTCTAGATGTTTTCATAATTCTCCTGAAATGTGACAAAAATAACGTAAGGATACGTAAGTCAATGCAGCTTTACGTTGGTTCAAGTTGTTCCCTTTGTAAAAGGGAATAGGAACAATGTCATATACAACTGATGGTTGTGGTGGGCAGAAAGATAGGAGCAGTGAGCAGATCGTCGACGAGAAGAACCAGTCATAATTGTAAAGATTACGTTCTGAACGCGGGGAACTCGAATTACACATCTATTCTGATACATTAATAAACCAATTGAATATTCGATAACTGGGATAGATCGCCACAGTATTCGACAATTACAGAAAAGATGAGATATACACTCCTATTCTGAATGATAAATTTCCTAAGAGTTTGTCCCCTCTTCTAAACTTAAAGCAAGCAGAATAGAAAAAAAATCCCAGAGAATAATTGTTTCTTCTTTATTCTCATTCTGCCAACTTCTGCTAAGCGTGTTAATAACTATTGCCAAAGTATCTGAAATAATATAAAAGTATTGAAACAAAAAATCGTCGTGGTGCATCAATACAACTGGGCTCGACAGCTCAAGGTAGAGTTTTGTGATTGTAATCAGGACAAATTTTTGCTTTGGGTTAGTCAAATAATCGTATTTGTAGAATTACTTGGCCTTATGTGATCATATTTTTATTACAACACGTTAAAGTTCAATGATCAATTGAAATTGTTGTCTACATTTAGGTGATCATGTATTAATGTTGGTGATCATGTATTAAGGAAACTTTGGTAAAGTATATTCATCAAAAAAGTCGAAACATTCACATCGATCTTACCTTATTAGACTCTTTAAAGTAGAGAGCTTGTGATCGTAATATGTATAAGTTTTAACCGTAAAACTTTGTTATCCGTTCTGTGAGCCATAATCAATTACAATATCACAGAGATCAGGGAACATTGATAACTGTAGTGTACTCTGGGTGATCGATTACTGTAGTGTAATCTGGTTGATCGTAAACTAAAGAGGACTGAGGATCATTAACTAACAAAGACTAATTCATGGCTACGGAGTATAGGTATTTCGATTGATGTTGTTTTTGTTGTAACAGTACGACTGTTGCTAGAATGATTGGCAGATTGGGAATCAAGACGATCCATTTAAAGAAAAGAGCTTAGTGATCGTAATATGTATAAGTTTTAACCGTAAAACTTTGTTATCCGTTCTGTGAGCCCTAATCAATTCCAATATCACAGAGTTAAAAGAACATTGATAACTATAGTGTACTCTGGGTGATCGTAAACTAAAGAGAAATGAGGATCATTAACTAACAAGGAATAATGCATGATTGTGGAGTATTACGTATGTATATGGAAGTTGTTGTTGCTAGATTAATTGGCAGATTGGGAATCAAGACAATCCATTTAAAGAAAAGAGCTTAGTGATCGTAATATGTATAAGTTTTAACCGTAAAACTTTGATATCCGTTCTGTGAGCCCTTATCAATTACTATATCACAGAGATCAATAAATATTGATAACTGTAGTGTACTCTGGGTGATTGTAAACTAAAGAGGACTGAGGATCATTAACTAACAAGGATTAACTCTTGACTGTGGAGTATTACGTATTTAGATAGATGTTGTAGTTGTAATAGTACGACTGTTGCTGGATTGATTGGCAGATTGAGAATCAAGTCGATTCATTTAAAGAAAAGAGCTTGGTGATCGTAATATGTTTAGGTTTTAACCGCAAAACATTGTGATCTCCAGAGCGGAGATCCAATTATGTGGAAACGATACATTTATATTCAATGCATTGTTGTAATACGAAAATTATTACATTCTGTTATGCACAAGCTAAAACAAAATGTTTTGGCTTAAAAATCTGGAGAAAATTTCTTAACGAAAGTAAAACTATTATCTAACAAATTACTTCTCCCACTTGAAGTAAAGAATATTCATATTCAAAAGTTACTCTAAACGGTCCCTCATCTTAAATTTAAATGTTGTTTTTTAAATCATACTTAATGGCTTTTTAAAAAGTTTCAAGTATTCCCGCATAAACTCAAACGATAATGGATTTGTATGATAAAAACAGCACTTCTTTCTATTTAGAAAAAGAAATAGAAAGAACTATTATTTTTCATATGAATTTAATAAATGTTCACATTAAATGATTATTATAAAAATGATCAAAAAACGACGACGACTACCCACCAGCTAAAGATTAAAAAACCCAACAAACAAAACGTATTCATTAAGAAAACTCAATAAAAATTGTTTAGAAAAGAAAGAAAAAAACGCATAAGCACCTAGACAGTTAAAGATAAAACTCAATGAACAACAAGAGTTGAGTGACACAAATATTGTGGTTGACAGATCGACAGACATTTAAACAGCAATCCCATGAGTCTTTTTCAACTTCATTCACCAATTGCTGGGAAGTTTTCGTTTTTTCTCAACTTATGCGTGGTTATGTTTGGGGTTTATTTTGACATTTTGTTTCTTTTTTTTTTTTTCTTTGAAAGATCACATGACAAGATACATTTTTGTTTACCTTGCCAAAGTTCTTGATCGAAAGTGAAAGATGACGATGTTACAAACATATTTTAACTTTTTTCTCCACTGTTGTGGGACTATTTTCTAACAAGGAAAACTTAAATCTTTGATAATAACGTTAAAACTATCAATTTCGTTTTTCTTTACATTTCTAACAAAAGAAATTCCTTAAGATAAAAAAAAAATTCCACATGTGTTTGTTTTTTAGCCAAATTTGGTAGATGATGGTGGGTTTGTCTGAATGTCGGTGTTGTATTTGCAGCAAACACCTCAAATACTAAATATGGATTTTCATAATTATGCTCATTTTCAGATTTTAACATGAGTATATCAATTTCAAAAAAAAACTAATAAGCCAACACTATAAATTATTGACTTTGACGTTTGAAATGAGCTACAATTAGGGAAATATCTTAAGTATGAAAAGGAATTAGCGATTGATGCTATAAACGCCAGAGGTCCAATATAACAAATTCTGCAATATTAAACCAATATTTGATTCAGGGAATCGTTTTTAGCTCAAGTGTTTGATATTTTGATTCATCTTTTAGTCCCCAATGAGTTCCTATACAAAATGGTTTGTTACAAATTTTTATAAATTTTTCTCATCTCAAATGATTTTCTATAAAAAATTTTTTGATTTTCTATAGATTTTTTTGTAGCAAATGATTTTCTATAGAAAATTTTTTGTCTCAAATGATTTTATATAAATTTTTTTTGTCTCAAATGATATTCTATAGAAAATTTGTTGTCTTAAATAATTTTCTTCAGACAATTTTTTGTATCAAATGATTTTCTATAGGATTTTTTTGTCTTAAAAGATTTTTTATAAAAAATTGTTTGTTTCTAATGGATTTCTATAGAAAAGTTTTTGTTTCTATAGAAAAGTTTTTGTTTCTATAGAAAAGTTTTTGTCTCTGAAAATTTTCTATAGAAATTTTTTTGTCTCTATTTATTTTCTTTAGAAAATTTTTTGTCTATAATAACTTTCTATAGAAAACTTTTTGTCTCTAATAATTTTCTATAGAAATTTTTTTTGGCTCAAATGATTTCCTATGAAACATTTTTTATTACAAATGATTTTCTATGAAAAATTTGTTGTTGCAAATGATTTTCTATGAAAATTTTTTTGTCTCAATCGATTTTCTATGAAAATTTTTTTGTCTCAAATGATTTTCTATAGAAAATTTTTTGACTCTAATCATTTTCTATAGAAAATTTTTTTGTCTCTAATCATTTTCTATAAAACATTTTTTGTCTCTAATCATATTCTATGGATAATTTTTTGTCTCTAATCATTTTCTATAGAAAATATTTTATCTCTAATCATTTTCTATAGAAAATTTTTTGTTTCTAATCATTTTCTATAGAAAATTTTTTGTCTCTAATCATTTTCTATAGAAAATTTTTTGTCTCTAATCATCTTCTATAAAAAATTTTTGTCTCAAATGATTTTCTACAGAGTATTTCTTGCTCTCAATGATATTCTATAGAAATTTTGTTGTCTCAAATGATTTTCTATAGAAAATTTTTTATAATGCTTTTATTATTTGTCTAAATGATTTTCTATGGAAAATTTTTGTGTCTCAAATGATTTTCTATGGAAAAATTTTTGTCTCAAATGAATTTCTATCGGAAATTGTTTGTCTCAAATGATTTTTTATAAAAAAATATTGTCTCAAATGATTTTCTATGAAAATTTTTTGTCTCAAATGATTTTCTTTGTAAAATTTTTTACTACAAATGATTTTCATTAGAAAATTTTTGTCTCAAATTATTTTCTATAGAAATTTTTATGTCTTATATGATTTTCTATAGAAATTTTTTGTCTTAAATGATTTTCTATATATAATTGTTTGTCCCAAATTATTTTCTATATATAATTGTTTGTCCCAAATGATTTTAATTTTTTATTCCAAATCATTTTCTACAAATTTTATTTTGTCACCAATGATTTTCTAAAGAAAAATGTTTACCCAAATAGTTTTCCTTTAGGGTGCTTTTTAATTCGTTTTAACTTGCCTTTTTAATACTTTTACTTTCTTTTACATAAAATAAATTTAATATGTTTTTATTTCTATATCAATTACAAATATTTTTCAAATAAAAAAACAGGGTAATTAGATGTTACCAATAACTATACAACCTAAAACAGCAATTGTTGTTAATAATACCTCCACAAATATGTCGATAATTTATAGTTTTATTTTTTTTCTGTCGCTAATCTCTTATCAATTTTAAAAACTTAAGACAAACACAAGAAAAAATATGTTTCTCTCTGCAAAACACATTGTTGAAATATCAACATTTTTACATCTGGTCAAATGGTACTAGATAAAAAATAGAGATGTGATGCCAACATGTTAAATGTATTTTCTATGACCAAGTTTTTCAATAAATATTGTTGATTTTCAAAAGAAAATTATACTATAATTTATTAGAAACAAACAAAAAAACAAAACATGAGTTTTTAACCAAACGATTTACATTTAATTGAGAGGAGGCTCTACTATTTATGGCAATGGACTATTTATGTCTAACGTTTTCAAATAAATAACTATTATTTGTAAATAAAGTGTTTTTTAAGATTGATTAATGTAAGATTAATTGATTTTTTAACAGATAATACATAAATATTTGTGTTTTTCTTTTAAACATATTTGGTTTTAATTAAAACATTATTTTTAACTTAATTAAATGTTTATTTTGTTTCTTTCTTTAATTTCAGGTATGTGTTTTGCTTTAAAACGTTTCATATATTTAAGGTATGTTAACAATTTTTTGCACTTTTTGAAATTTATGAAATTATATATGATTTACTAGAGAAAAATTGTTTGTCTTAATTAATTTTTCATGGAAAATTGTTTACGTCAAATAATTTTCTGTTGTTTGTTCCAATTATTTTTCTAAATTATAATTTTTTGTTTCAAATGATTTTCTATAGAAAATTTTTTGTCTCAAATGATTTTCTATAGAATTTTTTTTCCCAAATGATTTTCTATAGACATTTTTTTGTCTCAAATGATTTTCTATAGAAAATTTTCTGTCTCAAATGATTTTCTATAGAAAATTTTCTGTCTCAAATGATTTTCTATAGAAAATTTTCTGTCTCAAATGATTTCCTATAGAAAATTTTTTGTCTTAAATGATTTTGTATAGAAAATTTTTTGTCTTAAATGATTTTCTATAGAAAATTTTTTGTCTTAAATGATTTCCTATAGAAAATTTTTTGTCTTAAATGATTTTCTATAGAAAATTTTTTGTCTTAAATGATTTTCTATAGAAAATTTTTTGTCTTAAATGATTTTCTATAGAAAATTTTTTGTCTCAAATGATTTTCTATAGAAAATTTTTTGTCTCAAATGATTTTCTATAGAAAATTTTTTGTCTCAAATGATTTTCTATAGAAAATTTTTTGTCTCAAATGATTTTCTATAGAAAATTTTTTGTCTCAAATAATTTTCTATAGAAAATTTTTTGTCTCAAATGATTTTCTATAGAAAATTTTTTGTCTCAAATGATTTTCTATAGAAAATTTTCTGTCTCTAAAGATTTTTCATAGAAAATTTTTTGTCTCAAATGATTTTCTATAGAAAAGTTTTTGTCTCAAATGATTTTCTATAGAAAATTTTTGTCTCAAATGATTTTCTATAGAAAATTTTTGTCTCACATGATTTTCTATAGAAAATTTTTTGTCTCAAATGATTTTCTATAGAATTTTTTTTGTCTCAAATGATTTTCTATAGAAAATATTTTGTCTCAAATGATTTTGTATAGAAAATGTTTTGTCTCACATGATTTTCTATAGAAAATTTTTTGTCTCAAATGATTTTGCAGAGAAAATTGTTTGTCCTTAACGATTTTCTGCACATAATTGTTTGTCCCAAATGATTTTGTACAGAAACTCCTTTCTTCCAATTTTTATTAACTCTCGATCATAAAAAATTCATTTCACTTTAAATTTTGATAAAATGAAACATTTCTATTCAAAATACAAATGTGCAATTCATTTGTACCAGTTTCTCACCAACGAAATTTTTTCACTTGTTACTGTTTGTTTTCTGTGCCAATCTTTTTTCACAACTTCACACGAAAAAAAAATCAAAAACTTGTAACAAAAGAAATTCCACTTGCATTTTCGATTGGAAAATTTACACACTTTTATTGACACACTAAAAAAATAGAAAAACAAAACACGAAAAGAAAAAATATATTTTTTTTTTCAAAAAATTCCAAATCAAGTAGAAAAAACTGCTTTATTGAAGATAATTGAAGTGCCTACACACACAAGTGCTGCAATCGCAACAATTCGTACAACAAAAAAAAAAAAAAGAATTCTATCTTTTGTTCAACAACAAAATCCAATGATGACTCTAGAGAGGAAAGACAGCCAGACAGACATGCAGACTACTGCTACACAATGACAACAACGAAAAGTGGAATATTTAAACAGTAGAAAGTAAATTGAGAAGATGCTGTTGTTGCAGATGCCATCCTCACAATGGGACTTAAGATATATTCCAGCAAAACAATTGTATAAAGTTATACCAAACAACCAATTGGTGGTTAAACCAATAGACCGACAGACGAACCAAACAAATAAAATCAAAAATAACCGGTACAAATAAAACGTTCAATTGTTGTTCCTTCATCTCGTTACAGAGATGTTTAAAATTGTTAACAACTTTAAGCTACATTTTCCCAACAACGACAACAACAACACTGAGTAGTAGCTGCATCAGCAGCAACAACAATAGTTTTGCAGTTAAACGCATTATTACAAACAATTATTTGTTGGCAACAAACAAATAATGCTTTTAATTTTTATAAAACTAAAACTAAATCATTTCATCAGTCAATGAGGCCTGTCATCGTCATGATCTTTGTCGTCATCGTCATCATTATCATCCCCATCATGATTATCTTGACTTGACTGACTGACTTTTTATTTTTCTGAAGTGAAATAAAAACAACGAATGACAACATAAATGTAAACAAACTGAAGAAAAAAAGTAAATTTCAATAAAAAGAAATTTTGGAATTTCAAATCAAATTGAAATCTCATTCATAAAGAGACAACATGTCAAATGATAAAGAGAGAAAGAAGAAATTTGGAATAAAGAAATTTTATAAAAAAAAGTATAGAAAATTATTTGGGACAAACAAAAAATATACAGAAAATCAAAAAATTTCAAAGGATATAGTTTGAGACAAGTAATTTTATAAAAAATTATTTTGGACAAAAAAATCAATTGAGGCAAAAAATTCTCTATGGTAAATCATTTTTTATAGAAAATCATATGAGACAATTTTTTTTTATGAAACATTAACTGGGACAAACTATTTTTTATAAAACTTCATCTAGGACATACAATTTTCTATAGAAAATCTTTGAGATAAAATATTTTCTATCGAACATCAATTGAGAAAAAAATTTTCTATTCAAAATCATTGACAACAACAAAATTACTATAAAAAGTATTAGCAACAAACAAATTTCTATAGAAAGTCATTTGGGAAAAAATGTTTTATATAAAATCATTTGAGACAAAACATTTTATGTAGAAAATCACTTAAGATAACAAATTTTAAAGAAATAAATATTTGGGACAAACAAATTACTATAGAAAATCATTTGGGAGAGAAAAAATTATAAAATTTCTTTTGGGACAAAAAAAAAATCTATAGAATTTAATTTGGGTAAAAAAAGTTCTATAGAAAATCAATTGAGACAAAAAATTTTCTATAGAAAAAATGTTCTGTAGAAAATCAATTGAGACAAAAAATGTTCTATAGAAAATCAATTGAGACAAAAAATGTTCTATAGAAAATCAATTGAGACAAAAAATGTTCTATAGAAAATCAATTGAGACAAAAAATGTTCTATAGAAAATCAATTGAGACAAAAAATTTTCTATAGAAAATCAATTGAGACAAAAAATTTTCTATAGAAAATCAATTGAGACAAAAAATTTTCTATAGAAAATCAAAATCATCAAAAAAATCATTAAAGACAAAAAAAATTTTATAAAAAATCATTTCGGACAAAAAAAAAATCATTGGTGACTAAAAAGTTTCTATAGAAAATCATCTGGGACAAAAAATTTCTATAGAAAATTATTTAGGACAAAAGAATTCTCTATCAAAAATCATTAGGGATAAACAATGTTTTATAGAAAATCATTTGTGTCAAAATTTTTTCTATCGAAAATCATTTGAGTCAAAAAATTTTCTGTATCATTATTTGGGAAGAAATAACTGCGACAAACATTTTACATGGGAATTGATTTGAAACAAGAATTTGTGTATAGATCGCTTGGAACTTAAATTTTTAAAAGAAAAAAGTTTGAGAAAAGAAATACATTTTTTTTTGATATTATCCCTTTAAAGCAAGTAAATGAAGGTGATTACAATGCAAATTATTTCCATATTTTCTCTTAACTTTAATCTAATGAAAGTCTCTTAAGATTAAAAAGAAAAAAAAAAAAAATACAGAAGAAGAAAAATCTAAAGTATTAACAAAGGAAAATTTAAATAATGTGGATGTTTATGAATTTAGAAAGACAGATAAATGGATGGACAGACATTCAAACTGGCAGTTATAGAAAAAATAATAAAAACGCATTCACAACAATTTTGAAGTAGGCAGAGCTCAATAAACAACAACACCAATAACGATAAAGCTATAAAATGTTTTCAATTTTTGTTACAATGTTGTTGCAAACAGTTGAAAAATATCAACAACAATAAAATTCAAAATATAAAATAAAATTTATATATAAATATAGACAACAACAAAAGCAATAATAATAATAATAATAATGCATTAAATAGACAGTTAGTCATATAAATAGACAGACAATTGGTTAAATGAATAATGTTAAACTGACCGGTGGAGAGAAAGACAGACAGACATATAGACGGATGTTTGTAGTCGAAGAATTATCATGACTGCGTATTTTTATAACAAACCTATGAAACGATTAATAAGAGTTTGAAAAGAAAAAGAAAAATCTTAATAAATATTTTATGTTTGTTGTTGTTTATTTTTATTTCCCATTGCTATTTTCCTTTCTTTAACATTTTAACAATGGGGAAAACTGTTATTTAGCTTTTATTGAGTAAAATCAATGTTAAAAGAAGATGTTAAAAAAATTTACATAAATATTTCTATACACAATCATTTGAGACGAAAAATTTGCTATAGAAAATCATTTGAGACGAAAAATTTGCTATAGAAAATCATTTGAGACAAAAATTTTTTTATAGAAAATCATTAAAAACAAAAAATTTTCTATAGAAAATCGTTAAGATAACCAAATTTCTATAGAATATCATTTGAGACAAACAAATTTAAATAGAATATCATTTGAGACAAACAAATTTCTATAGAATATCATATGGACAAAAAAATTTCTATAGAAAATCATTGGTGAGCAAAAATTTTCTATAGAAAATCATTGGTGAGCAAAAATTTTCTATAGAAAATCATTGGTGAGCAAAAATTTTCTATAGAAAATC
>NC_060953.1:51968091-51975226 GCF_022045245.1 Lucilia cuprina | reverse complement strand
TTTTCTATAGAAAATCATTGGTGAGCAAAAATTTTCTATAGAAAATCATTGGTGAGCAAAAATTTTCTATAGAAAATCATTGGTGAGCAAAAATTTTCTATAGAAAATAATTGGTGAGCAAAAATTTTCTATAGAAAATTATTGGTGAGCAAAAATTTTCTATAGAAAATTATTGGTGAGCAAAAATTTTCTATAGAAAATTATTGGTGAGCAAAAATTTTCTATAGAAAATCATTGGTGAGCAAAAATTTGCTATAGAAACTTATGAGTTTCTATAGAAAATTTTTGGTCCCAAAAATTTTCTATAGAAACTCATTGGGGACCAAAATTTTTCTATAGAAAATCATTGGTGAATTAAAATTTTCTATAGAAAATCATTGGTGAGCAAAAATTTTCTATAGAAAATCATTTTGAGACAAAAATGTTTTCTAATTTGTTTATAAACTAAGTTTATGTAACTAAATTTCATATCTTTTGATATATTCAAAATCAATTTTAAAAATTAAACAATTTTCAGAAAAAAGTATGTTTGTTTAGTTTTTATCTTTAACTTTAAAGAAAATCTTTATGACGCCACACAATGACACTGCACTACCCAACTCCACCAAAGTTTGTAATTGAAAACATTGTAGTTTGAAATCAATTTAAAATTCAACTTCCTGTAAAAATGTTTAAACAAATTTAAAATGCAAAAATAAGTGAAACACCAAAAAAAAAAAAAAAAACATTTTTATGGCAGTGGGTCTTTAGTTCACAATCATACCCTCGAAACTATACATTTATAATTATCAAATTTCAACCTTTGATTTATATTCATCAGCATATGTAATTTTACAACAACAATTATTGTTGTTGTTTTGTTTTATTGTACAAATATACAACAAGACAATAAAAACGATTGTATTACAAGTTGGTGGCAATTGACTTATCTTTCTAAGATTACGACTGAAGTACTCTTTTGTCTGCGGTGTGTGTGTGTGTTAGAGTGTTTTGTACTTTTTTTTGTTGTCTTTGGGTACTTTTAAGGAAATGAAACTTAAACATTTAGAGATTTTGAAGAGATGTAAAAGAAAACCCAAACAGCAGCAAAATGCAAAAAAAAAAAGACAAAAAGGTTATTAGAGCATTAACATAATAATGTAGAGTTAAGGAATGAGATGAATTTAGTTTAAAGTTATAAAACACAAAATTTTCTTTTTTTGAGACAAACAATTTTTTGTAGAAAATCATTTGGGACAAACAATTATATATAGAAAATCATTTGGAACTAAAAATTTTCTACAGAAAGGGATTTGCAGTATTTTTCTATAGAAAGTCAGTGAGGTCAAACAATTTTCTGTGAAACATAATTAGGGACAAGCAATTTTCTCTAGAAAATCATTAGGGGCAAAAATTTTTTCTAGAAGATTATTGGTGACAAACGTTTTTCTTTAGGAAACCATTTGCTCAAACATTTTTCTTTAAGAAATCATTGGCACAAACAGTTTTCTATAGAAAATCATTGGGACAAACAATTTTTTTGGAAAATCATTTGAGACAAAAAATGTTCTACAGAAAATGATTTGAGACAAAAAATGATCTATAAAAAATCATTTGAAACAAATAATTTTCTATAAAAAATCTAAATTTCTAACAAAACTCATTTGAGACAAAAAATTTTCTAAAGAAAATCATTTGAGATAGAAAATTCTATAGGAAATCATTTGAGACAAAAAAATTTCTATAAAATATCATTTGAGACAAAAAATTTTCTAAAGAAAATCATTTGAGACAAAAATGTACTAAAGAAAATCATTTGAGACAAAAATTTTCTGTAGGAAATCATTTGAGACAAAAAATTTCTATAAAAATCATTTGAGACAAAAAATTTTCTATAAAAAATCATTTGAGACAAAAAATTTTCTGTAGGAAATCATTTGAGACAAAAATTTTCTATAAAAATCATTTGAGACAAAAAATTTTCTAAAGGAAATCATTTGAGAAAAAAAATTTTCTATAGAAAATCATTTGAGGCAAAAATTTTTCTATAGAAAATTATTTGAGACAAAAAATTGCCTAAAGAAAGTCATTTGAGACAAAAAATTGTCTAAAAAAATCATTTGAGACAAAAAATTTTCTAAAGAAAATCATTTGAGACAAAAAGTTTTCTAAAGAAAATCATTTGAGACAAACAAGTTTTCCCAGAAAATCATTGAGGACAAACAGTTTTCTAAAGAAAATTATTGGGGACAAACAAATTTCTTTAAAAAATTATTTGAGACAAAGAATTTTCTATAGAAAATCATTGGGACAAAAAATGTTCCATAGAAACCCATTTGAGACCAAAAATTTTCTATAGAAAATCATTTGTTCTGGAAAATCATTCGGAACAAACATTTTTCTTTAGGAAATCATTGGGACAAACAGTTTTCTATAGAACATCATTGGGACAAACTATTTTCTATAGAAATTATTGAGACAATCAATTTTCTTTAGAAATTTATTGGAACAAAACAAATTTTTATAGAAAATCAGTTGAGACAAAAAATTTTCTATAGAAAATCATTTGTGACCAAAAAAATTTCTATAAAAAATCATTTGTGACAATAAAATTCTATAGAAAATCTCAAAGATTTACAAAAAAAAATATTTTCTAAAAACAATTTTCTGTAGAAAATCATTCGGGACAAACAATTTTCCGAAAAAAAATCTTTGAAGGCAAACAAAATTTTCGAAAACATTATTAAGAACAAAATTTTTTCTGAAAATTATATTTGATACAATTAACACTGATTTAACTGATCTCATACCTTTCCATTTGCTGTTCAGCTATAGCTGAGGTCGTTGTTGCACTCTTAACACTTTAGGAAAGCAATTTTCTTTTGCCACTTTTACTCTGACTTGTATTGACTTGATACAGTATTTGTTGTTGCAAGTATTATCAACTCTATTGGTGTTGTCTTTAAATAACTAATTGTTAAGACTTTAGTTTTCAATTTGAAATTTTGTTTTTTTTTTATTTTTCTATCTTAACCAAAGTGGGCGTCTGGTTTTATTGAAATAAGCAAGAAAAAAGAAGGAGTCATAATGATGGATTGTTGGCGTGCAATAGAGAGAAGACTTTTTTTTTGTTACTTCTGATGTTGAAATCAGTTTGTCTGCCTATTTGTCTGTCTGTAAAAGAAAGAAAAGTAGGTATTACTTTTCCTTTTTTTCTGCTTTATTGGATTGTAGTTATTGTGGCAAATTGTGGTTTTTGCATAAATTTCATCATCATCAACATGATCGTCGTCGTCGTCATCGTCATCTTTAAGTTAACAAATTCAATAATCCTCTAAATGAATCACACAACTCAACATCAATTGGATATTTATCCATACATCCAATCTATCTCTCCTCATCATACACATAAAATAAACGTTAACAAGTTGCCCGTTAAGTTGTTTAACAAATTACCAATAAATGATATTTTTTCTCCGATTTTTTTCCATTTTGCCAATTTAATCAATCACACGTTCAGTTTTAATGTTTTTTTTGCAAAAAGGTTTGCTTTGTTTTTATTTCTGTTAACAATTGTTTATTTCTAATTTTTTTTGATTTTCTGCAAAATATTATTAGAAATAAACTAAAAGTAACAAGCATTCGATAACCTGGTCAATGTTTTTTCTATTTTAACCAGTCAAAAAGTCAGTCAGTTTCATTCATTCATTTATTGCAGTTTTCAGTTCGTATCATGAGATATTTCCATCAACTTTTAAACCTTTTAAGATATGACTTTTGTTGTTATTATTGTTGCCAAAGTTTGATGTAAAATGTTATTCGCTGATTGAGTTAATGCAATATTCTCAGTGGTCAGCTGGTGTTTTTTTTTTTTTTTTTGTATGAATTTAATAATACAGTGGGATTTTTGATAGTAAAATTCTATAGAATAACATTGTAGAAAAATTTATATAAAAAAATATAAAAATTATGTGAGACAAACAATTTTTAATAAAAAATCATTTGGCACAAACAATTTTTATATATGAACATTTGTGACAACAAATGTTTTATAAACAATCTTTTGGCACGACGAACAAAAATTTTCTATAGAAAATCATTGGCGAGCAAAATTTTTCTACAGAAAATCATTGGCGAGCAAAAATTTTCTATAGAAAATCATTGGCGAGCAAAAATTGTCTATAGAAAATCATTGGACAGCAAGAATTTTTTATAGAGAATCATTGAGCAGCAAAAATTTTCTATAGAAAATCATTGGGAAACAAACTATTTTCTATAGAAATTATTTGAGACAAACTATTTTCTATAGAAATTATTTGAGACAAACTATTTTCTATAGAAATTATTTGAGACAAACTATTTTCTATAGAAATTATTTGAGACAAACTATTTTCTATAGAAAATTATTTGAGACAAACTATTTTCTATAGAAAATTATTTGAGACAAACAATTTTCTATAGAAAATTATTTGAGACAAACAATTTTCTATAGAAAATTATTTGAGACAAACAATTTTCTATAGAAAATTATTTGAGACAAACTATTTTCTATAGAAAATTATTTGAGACAAACTATTTTCTATAGAAAATTATTTGAGACAAACTATTTTCTATAAAAATTATTTAAGACAAACAATTTTCTATACAAAATTATTAGACAATTTTCTATAGAAAATTATTAGACAAACAATTTTCTATAGAAAATTATTTGAGAAAAACAACTTGCTATAGAAAATTTTTGAGACACAATTTTATATAGCAAATTATTTGAGACACAAATTTTTTATAGAAAACTGTTTGTGACAAACAATTATCTATAGAAAACTATTTGTGACAAACAATTATCTATAGAAAACTATTTGTGATAAACAATTATCTATAGAAAACTATTTGTAACAAACAATTTTCTATAGAAAACTATTTGTGACAAACAATTTTCTATAGAAAATTATTTGAAACAAAAAATTTTTTATAGGAATTACTTTGGGACAAAAAATATCGATAAAAAATCGATTTGGGACAAAATGATTTTCTATAGAAAATCAATTGTTTAGTTTTTCTAGAGCAGAAAATGTTCTTTAGTAAAATTTTTCATTAAGTTTTTCTATTTTCTAGATAGAAAAGTTTCTTTGGTGAAATCTTTTATATAGAAAATTTTCTCAATTAAAGTTTTTTATTCAGAAACTCTTCTTGAGTAATGTTTTCTATAGAGAAAAGTTTCTTTTCTGAATTTTTCTCTATAGAAATTTCTTTAGAGAAGTTTTGTATGTAGAAAAGTTTCCGTAGTGAAGTTTTCTCTGTAGACAAGTTTCTTTCGTCAAGATTTTTCTATAGAAAAGTGTGTCTAGTAAAGTTTTCTATATAGAAAAGTTTTTTTTTAGTAAAATTTTCTATATAAACTTTCTATACAGTAAAGTTTTGTTCAGGAATACTTTGCCTGCCACTGTTTTAATACTTTCAAAAAATCTAACATTTATTGATTGTCGTTACTCTTGTCCACCCACTGTCCACTCGTTTTAGTGGAATGTTTTGATGGATTTTTTTATTATAGTATTTTGTTGTTGTTGTTTTCATTTCAAGTTGTCTTAAGATCTTGCCCCATTTGACCATTATGAGTGAGTGATAGATGCCGAAGAGTGAGAGTTCGTAAAGGTTAATAACGGTAATAAATATGATTTTTTTTCTCTCCTGCCAACGATGCTGGTGATTTTTCTATTTTAATGCTGCCAGAAAACATTTTTCATTATGAAATTTTTTAGTTTTTTGTTTCATTATTTTTTGTGGCAAATTTGTTTTTGATTTTCCTTTCAATCAAAACAATTTTTGTCAATTTGTTATTTGATTTTAGTAAAATAATTTGAAATTTATGTCTATAACTAAGTATAAGTCTTAAGCTGAGACTGTGTGTGTGTGTAGTGTAAATAAAATTGATGAAAATTTATTAAAAGTTATAAAACTGAACTAATTTCCTTTTAAACATTGCTGTAATCATTGTGTTTTATTTAGCCTTAGGGAATAACAGGAGGAGTTAGAGAGGGAGGGAGTTAGTTGGTGCATAAATAAATTTCCCTGGTTCCACACTCAAGACTTTTTAGCCAATGGCCATTTAATGAGATTTAAATTTTTATTGATTTCCTTTAAGAGTTAGTCAGAGCTATAGAAAGGAGGGGGTAGGGAAGGTCAGATATTTGCATTTAGTTGTTATTATTATTGTTGTTTAGTTTATAATTTATGATCTCCTCCAGTCACTGTGTCTAGTGAGACTGGGAAGTGATGGTGGTAGTAGTAGTGTTGGTATTTTAAAGGTGGGTGGTTTGATTTATACTCCATAATGAGTTTAAACCAAAATTCGTATAAAAAAAAACTAAAGGAAATTTGAATTTTTCTCTCTTATGTGTTTGACCATGATGCAATTTGTTGTCCACTATATTTTTCTTTGTTGGTTCATTCACTGTTTGAAATTATGGTATTTGAATAATTTATGATTTATTTTAAACGATCATAAATGTAAAAGGTGTCAAATTGGTCTTAAGGCTGTGAATTTTACCTTAAAGGGTTCTTATTTATTTTAAGCCCTACAATGTGTTTTGCAATGATGAGAAAATATTTTGAAATCTGCAAGAAAAATCTAAGAGTTTGTTATTGAAACGTTTGTATATAGAAACTTTTTGAAACAATAGTTTGAAACTGTGGACTAAAGACTAGACTATACTATAGGCTATAGGCAAGGCTATAGATTAGACTATAGACTATGTTATAGACTAAGTTATAGACTGGACAATAGACTAAGAAAGTCTATAGCCCAGACTGTAGACAATACTACAAACTAGACTACAGACTAGACTACTAGTCTGACTATAGACTAGAATATAGACTAGAATATAGACTAGAGTATATACTAGACTATAGACTAGACTGTAGACTAGACTAGACTATCGACTAGACTATAGACTAGACTATAGACTAGACCATACAGTAGACTATAGACTAGACTATAGACTAGACTATATACTAGACTATAGACTAGACTATAGACTAGACTATAGACTAGAATATAGACTAGACAATAGACTGGACTATAGACTAGACTATAGACTAGACTATAGACTAGACTATAGTCTAGACTATAGACTAGACTATAGACTAGACTATAGAC
>NC_060953.1:51966857-51967991 GCF_022045245.1 Lucilia cuprina | reverse complement strand
ATAGTCTAGTCTATAGTCTAGTCTATAGTCTAGTCTATAGTCTAGTCTATAGTCTAGTCTATAGTCTAGTCTATAGTCTAGTCTATAGTCTAGTCTATAATCTAGTTATAGGAAGTTTTTTTTTCGAAGTTTTCTATATAGAAAATAACAATAATATAAAAACATATTAATATAACTTTGAACTGGTTAAAAGAAAACTTCATGCATATTGATTATCTAAAATATTTACCAACTTACCTTTATTTCGCGTTCCAAAATGAAGAGTAGGAAATCTGTTTAATTTTCGTTTTTTTTACAAATGGACACTGAAAAACAGCATTCAATTAAACACAGCCACAGCAGTGTTCATAGTCAAAACAACAATTATTAAACACAATTTATCTTCTTTTTTTTACAAAAAAAAAAAACACAATTTCTTTTAATGACAATTTGTTAAGAAGATCAATGTGATTTAATGCGCGTCTCTCTTTGAGGTTTTTGCAAAAAAATTATGTTAAAATTAAGTAAATAAACAAGTGAGGAAAATAATCATAAAACTTAATATTGGACTTTCAAGAGGACAAAAATTCAAAATTGTTTAGATGCTTAACGGCAGACAGAGTCGGACAAAAAGTCAAAGTTTTAAGATAGACAAGTAGTGCATCACATCACAGAGAGGTTGTTTGTTAAACATTTAAAATTGTCATCACTTGGTGTTGGTATTGTTGAACAATGAAAGTCAAATTTTCATTACAAAAACACATTAAATAAGGTTTTTTGTTTGCTTTTTCTTTTTTTTTAACTGAAGCCGAACACACTATCACTTAAAGGTATATCTGCAAAGAAATAAAGGAAAATTTAATTAAATTTAATGTTTAAGGTAAAAAGGCAATAATTATAGAAAATTTGTTAAAAGAAGAAAACATGTCGACAAAATACATGTGGCGACAATCAAATATTTCCGGTTAAATTATTACTTTTACACGTGCATCGTAAAGATAGAAACGAAAATGCACACACTTTGATTTCTAGTCTAGTCTATAGTTTAGTACATAGTCTAGTCTATAGTCTAGTATATGGTCTAGTCTATAGCCTAGTCTATAGTCTAGTCTATAGTCTAGTCTATAGTAGACTATAGACTAGACTATAGACTAG
>NC_060953.1:51960385-51966757 GCF_022045245.1 Lucilia cuprina | reverse complement strand
GACTATAGACTAGTCTGTAGACTAGACTATAGACTAGACTATAGACTAGACTATAGACTAGTCTGTAGACTAGACTATAGACTAGACTATAGACTAGACTGTAGACTAGACTATAGAATAGACTATAGATTAGACTATAGAATAGACTATAGACTACACTATTTGTAGATTTTTATAGTCTAGTCTATAGGCTATACAATAGACTAGAATATAGACTAGACTATAGACTAGACTAAAGATCAGACTATAGACTAGACTATAGACTTGACTATAGACTAGACTATAGACTAGACTATAGACTAGACTATAGACTAGACTATAGACTAGACTATAGACTAGACTATAGACTAGACTATAGACTAGACTATAGACTAAACTATAGACTAGACTATAGACTAAGCCATAGACTAATCTAACAATTATTAGTGGCAACTGTGGGCGTTAACTAACTTTTTATGTACATTTTTTAGTCCGTCTGCTTTCATTCGTTATGTTACTTATAAAAATATACAATTAAATTTCGCAATAAATAATTAACAATAATTGCAAATTTAATTTGGACAAATTTTACAACAACTATTTATAGTTATTTTTTTACAGTAAGCACTAAAGTACTAATTAAACATTTAAAGAGAATTAAATGTTCTCTGAAAATTGATTTATAAATAAATGAAATCATTTCAAAAAATATTTAAGAAGTAAAAAAAAAACTTTATCTTATAACAACGAAATATATAATAAAAAAGTTATCAATGTTTAAAAGATAACTAAATAAAGAGCAAAATAGTAATAAAAAACGTGTCAAACTTTTTTTGTTTTGTCTTAACAAATTTTATTATTGCGACTTTAAAGTTTTAATTGACAATAACAATTTAGAGACAAATTTTTTTCAAAAGTGTGTTAACGTATTTTGTTGATTTCTTTAATAAATTTATTAAATAAAGGCGATAATTAATAAAAATTATTCGTGAAGTGAAAGGAAAGATACAGGTATGAATTTATTAGTTCGGCTAATAAATAGAATGTGACTCAAAAATTGTTTATTGTTTATTTATTCATTTATTATATTTTTGTTAAAAAAGAATATATTTGTAAGTGTTGTCTATTTACGGTTTATTTATGGCGTGTTGATAATGTTATAAAATAGCAATTTTTGATAAAAAGCTAAATAGTTTTTTCGAAAGTTTAAGGTGCAATTATAGAGTTTACTATAACTGCAGGAATTATTCCCCTTAAAAAAGATAAAGAACTGGTGACATGATTTGCTAATAAAAAACATTCTTGTTGTAAGAAAACTTTTTCAGCGAAGCTTTTCGTTATATAAAACTTTTAAGACGTTTCTACCTTTTTTATATAGGATGATTTTCTAATGTAAACTTACTATATATAAAGTTTTTATAACGTAAACGTTCTAAATACAAAGCATTCCTAACTAAACCTACAAAGCTTTTTTAGCAAAATCTTTCTTTATAGAAAGCTTTAAGTTAGTTAGCTTTTAATAAAAATTGTTTTATATACAAAGTTTTCATTACAAATCCCTTCTATATTGAAAGCTTTTATAACAAAACCTTTTTGTGAAGAAAGCTTTCCAAACACAACCTTTTTTATACACAAAGCTTTCCTAACAAAATATTTCTATATAAAAAGCTTCCCTAAAGAAACCCTTCTATATAGAAAGCTTTCCTAACAAAACCTTTCTGTATACAATGCTTTCCTAACAAAACCTTTCTATATAGAAAGCCTTCCTAACAAAACATTTTTATATAGAAAGCTTTCCTAAGAAAATTTTTCTACATAATAGAAAGCTTTCCTAACAAAGCCTTTCATTATAGAAAGCTTTCCTAACAAATCCTTTCTGTGTAGAATGTATTCCTAACAAAACCTTTCTCTATAGAAAGCTTTCCTAACAAAACCTTTCTCTATAGAAAGCATTCCTAACAAAACCTTTCTCTATAGAAAGCTTATCTAACAAAAACTTTCTCTATAGAAAGCTTTCCTAACAAAACCTTTCTATATAGAAAGCTTTCCTGACAAAACCTTTCTATATAGAAAGCTTTCTAACAAAACCTTTCTATATAGATAGCTTTCCTAACAAAACCTTTCTATATAGAAAGCTTTCCTAACAAAACCTTTCTATATAGAAAGATTTCCTAACAAAACCTTTCTATATAGAAAGCTTTCCTAACAAAACCTTTCTATATAGAAAGCTTTCCTAACAAAACCTTTCTATATAGAAAGCTTTCCTAACAAAACCTTTCTATATAGAAAGCTTTCCTAACAAAACCTTTCTATATAGAAAGCTTTCCTAACAAAACCTTTCTATATAGAAAGCTTTCCTAACAAAACCTTTCTATATAGAAAGCTTTCCTAACAAAACCTTTCTATATAGAAAGCTTTCCTAACAAAACCTTTCTATATAGAAAGCTTTCCTAACAAAACCTTTCTATATAGAAAGCTTTCCTAACAAAACCTTTCTATATAGAAAGCTTTCCTAACAAAACCTTTCTATATAGAAAGCTTTCCTAACAAAACCTTTCTATATAGAAAGCTTTCCTAACAAAACCTTTCTATATAGAAAGCTTTCCTAACAAAACCTTTCTATATAGAAAGCTTTTCTAACAAAACCTTTCTATATAGAAAGCTTTCCTAACAAACCTTTCTATATAGAAAGCTTTCCTAACAAAACCTTTCTATATGTAAAGTTTTCCTAACAATACCTTTTTATATAGAAAGCTTTTTTAACAAAAACGTTTTTATGTAGAAAGCTTTCTTAACAAAAACCTTTCCTAATAAATCTTTTTTATTAAAAAAGTTTTCCGTAAAAGCTTCTTATACAGAATGCTTTTCTAACAAAAACTGTATATATGGAAAGCTCGCATAAGTAAGCTTTTCTATATAAATTAAATGATTCTCGACAAAAACCACAGTTACCAAAAAATTGTCTATTCAAAAAGCTTTGTTAAAGCATTTCCTTATAAAAATATTTTTTTTTATTTTTCCGCCTTAAATTTTTAAACAATCCTCGCATTACCACAACCACTTTTTAAATCAATTTTAAACCTCTAAACTAGGAATTAATCATGGTATTTTTAACGAATTTAAGACAAACAACAGCCACTTAAACGTCACTTACACACCAAAGAAAAAAGCTAATGCAGAAAAACTATAATAAAATGGAAAAAAATTAAGGCCCAACAAATTTTCCCAAAAAGCCCGGTTATTATCTACTTTAATAAAAAAAAAATAAAGCACACTTTCTAATTTGTAATGCAAATTAGTTTTGAGTTAAAGACATTGATTTTTTTTCTTCTTTTTTTGCAAAAAAAAATCGGAAAAAATTGTCTTAACTCTTAAATATTTAACTAAAGATAAAAGAAGACCAAAAAATAAGCAGAAAAAATGTGGTTAAAAATTAACCCAAGTTAAAACCAAAACAAATATTTGTGTATTTAATACCTTTTTCTAAAGACAACCAAGTATAGACCTGGCTGCCAAATGTATTTTACATACTTACCAACAGCAACAAGAGAGTCTTCTTATATGGACCAAACAGACCAACCAAACACAACCATTGAACCAACCAGCCAACCAACAACATGTTACAAGTGGTAGTAATTAGCGCTTAGACAGAGGTTATTCAATATTAATCTAAAAAACATACAACTCCAGAGCACCTTTTAAAGGCAACGAAAGTTACTAGAAGCGAAAGTTTTTGCCGACTGATGCTGTTTTGGCACTTTTCTTAATGCAAATAACTGCAAAAGAAAAATGGGAAAAAGATTTTTTGTCACAAAGAAAAAAGTTTTAAAATTAATTTTTGCTCTAAATTAACGTATTGCCATGTGACATTGTCATCAAGGAAAAAGATTTTTCATTAAGAGATAAAAAAAATAGTTTATGAGGAACTTAAAAAATTAAGTTTAGCAAACATATATAAATAATTTATGAAAGTAGAAGCTCTTACGATATCTGAATAGAAAGCATTCCTACCGAAACTTTTTAACTTTTTAAAATGTAAAGAAAGTTTTGTTCAGAAATCCGTAATATATACAACAAAATTTTTATGCAAAGAAAGCTTTACTAACGCAACTTCTTTGCTCAAAAAAGTTTTCCTTACGATAAATTTTTACATAGAAAGTTGTCCGAACGAACTTGCGTATAGAAAGCTTTCCTAATGAAAAATTTTTATACATAAAGTTTTTTCTTAAGAAACGTTTCTATATAGAAAAATTTTCGAAAGAAACTTTTCTATATAAAAAGCTTTGCTTACAAAAATTTTCTATATAGAAACGAATCTTCTTTGTACAAAAATTTTTCCTCACGATAATTTTCTAAATAGAAAGCAGCCCCAACGAACTTGAATATGGAAAGCTTTTCTAATGAAACTTTTCTATATAGAAATTTTTCCTTACGAAACTCTTCTATATAGAAAGCTTTCCTAACGAAACTTTTCTATATAGAAAGCTTTCCTAACGAAACGTTTCTATATAGAATGCTTTCCTAACGAAACTTTTCTATATAGAATGCTTTCCTAACGAAACTTTTCTATATAGAATGCTTTCCTAACGAAACTTTTCTATATAGAAAGCTTTCCTAACGAAACTTTTCTATATAGAAAGCATTCCTTACGAAACTTTTATATATAGAAGCTTTCCTTACGAAACTTTTCTATATAGAAAGCTTTCCTTACAAAACTTTTCTATATAGAAAGCTTTTCCAACGAAGATTTTTTATTTATAAAGCTTTCCCAACGAAGCTTTTCTATGTAGAAAACTTTCCTAAAGAAACTTTTCTATATAGAAAGCTTTCCTAACGAAACTTTTCTACATAGAAAGCTTTCCTAACGAAACTTTTCTACATAGAAAGCTTTCCTAACGAAACTTTTCTCCATAGAAAGCTTTCCTAACGAAACTTTTCCATATAGAAAGAATCTAAAAAGATTTCTAAAATAAAATTTTCTACCGGAAAATTTTTTATGAGGAAAGCTTTCCTATCGGATCTTTTCTATATAGAGAATAATTCTAGTGGATATATTCTAAGATATTTTCTATGGAAATATCTGGCTTTTATATGTCGATTTTGTATATTTGATAAATATATAATAGTTATTACACCCACCCCCCTTCCCACCAATAAGCATATCAGTTTCGTAGGCGGGATGTCATTAATATATTCCATTAGCTCCGATTTATTTTACAACAATTAACAAAAACAATTTTGCTCGGGAATATTTAAATTTTGCATAAGTGTAACTTAGTTTTTTTTTGCTGTCACTAAACTAAGCAATTGTTTTATGCACTCTTTAGCTAGAGTCAATGGTGGCGCTGAGGACTTACATACATTTAAAAAAAGAAAAAAATTTCAACATTAAGACATTGAATGTATGTATGTATGTATGATCGTCTAGTTGGTTCACAACCAAAGCCCCCATCTATTGTTGGTCGATAATGCAAAAACAAAAACCCAAGACAACGTAAAGTGAATATGTTTCTATTTTGATATTTTGCCATTTTGTTTCTTTCGTGTGCCATTAATGACACTTTTTTCGGTTTTAAATTGAAATTAGGAGGAAAAAAAAGTAATGAAACATCAACTTACCAACAATATACGTTGAACATTTATTCGATGAGTTAGTGTGCAACGTCGTACGAGACGACAATAACGACAAAATACAACAAGTAAGTGCAACATGTCGTAAGACACTTAACAATTCATTAGACGATGATGATGACGATGACAAACATGTGGGTAAAAAATAACATTACAAATACTGGCAGGGATTTGAATAGGGTAAATAAGTGAGTCTAGGCTAAAGTTTAGCCTACTGTGTAGTTTAATGTATGGTTAGATGTATAGTCTAGTCTATAGTCATGTCATTAATATAGTCTTTAGTATAGTATATAGTATAGTCTATAGTCTAGCCAATAGTCATAGTCTAGTCTATGGTCTAGTTCATAGTTCTAGTTTATGTATAGTCTATAGTCTAGTCTATAGTCGAGTCTATAGTCTAGTCTATAGTCGAGTCTATAGTCTAGTTTATAGTCGAGTCTATAGTCTAGTCTATAGTCTAGTCTATAGTCTAGTCTATAGTCTAGTCTATAGTCTAGTCTATAGTCTAGTCTATAGTCTAGTCTATAGTCTAGTCTATAGTCTAATCTATAGTATAGTCTAGTCTAGTATATTCTATAGTCCAGTCTATAGTTTAGTCTATAGTTTAGGCTTTAGCCTTGTCTATAGTTTAGTCTATAGTCTAGTCTATAGTTCAGTCTAAAGTCTAGTCTATAGTCTAGTCTATAGTCTAGTCTATAGTCTAGACTATAGTCTAGTCTATAGTCTAGTCTATAGTCTAGTCTATAGTCTAGTCTATAGTCT
>NC_060953.1:51958214-51960285 GCF_022045245.1 Lucilia cuprina | reverse complement strand
GACTATAGACTAGACTATAGACTAGACTATAGACTAGACTATAGACTAGACTATAGACTAGACTATAGACTATTGACTAGACTATAGACTAGACTATAGACTAGACTAGACTATAGACTAGACTGTAGACTAGAGACTGGACTGCAGACTGGACTATAGGCTAGACTGTAGGCTAGACTAAAGATTAGACTATAGGCTAGACTATAGACTAGACTAAAGATTAGTCTATAGGCAAGACTATAGACGAGACTACAGACTATACTATAGACTAGACTATAAACTGGGTTATAGAATAGAATATAGGCTAGGTTATATGCTTGACTATAGCCTGGATTATAGACTAGACTATAGGCTATAGATTACACTATAGTCGAAAGACTACTGACTAGACTATAGAATCGACTAAACTGTGGACTATTACAAATCGATACTTTTCTTTTTTCTTTTCCTACTTGAACTGTATCTTGTATTCGTCTTAAACTTCACTCAAACTTAAAATGTGTTTTCCATAACTATTTGTTTTTTTTTTTTTTTTTTTTTTTTTTTTTTTTTTTTTTTTTTTTTTTTTTTTTTTTTTTTTTTTTTTTTTTTTTGTTTAACAGCCATTCAAGTCAGTCATTCATTCACAAAGTTATTTCTAGTTTTTATTTTTTTTTGTGGTCTATGAAGTATTTGAGGAAAAAAAATAACAAATGAAAAACTCTTTGGAAAAAAAATTAAACAAAAAAAGTTTAAATATATAACAAAAGCCACAATGGTTTTTAATGGTTGTTAATAAACACATGTGTGTCCCCCAAATGAATAAAATATTAGTTGTTGCTGTTGGATTTTACAAGAAAATAAAACTGAAAACAACAACAAAAAACACAAGCAATGAGTCAAAATCAGTTGTTTTTGGAAATAAAAAAAAAAATACAAAAATAAAATAAGTTTAATGGATTTGTATTCTGGTTGTTGCCATTTTTAAAGTTTTTGCCACCAATGACATATGATGCATGTGAGGAGACAGGAATGCTTACTCACATACAAAAGGGGGTACGAATAACACTCGCACAAATATTACGTATAATCCCAGCAAACATAAATGTTTGGTAGTTTCTCATCAAATTATTATGAAAAGTTATCAAACCTCCATGTTAGACTTCAAACATCGATATTTAACATCACTATTTCAATTTGAGGAAATTTTAAAGTCGTACAAAAAAATTTGAAAATCTTAATATTTTTCAATTCCGATATTGTGTTTGCTGGGTATCACACAGCACACACATGCCATCATCATACTTCCAACTATAGAACATTATTTTAATTTTTATTTTTCAACTGAAAATATTTGATTTTTTTGTTTTTGTAAGGATTTTAAGTGTTTGAATTAAAAGCGACAACAACCAACCGCAAACAAACTTTTGTTAAATCACAACCGACAATTGAAGTCGTGTATATGAGAGTTGAGTCATATTTTACAGTTTGAAAGTCTTATCAGATTGTATTAATTCTGGGTTCTTTAATTTTTGACTTTTATGAAAGACTGTGTGAGATTTTGTTTTTCTGTTTTTTTGTTTTATTTTTGTAAATTTTGTTGCAATTAAGTCATAAATCATAGATTGTGAGAGTTTAATTCTTGGTTTTTATACAAGATTTCGATTTCATTTTGCAACGAGAATACCGAGGGGAAAACTAGAGAATAATGAAAAAGACCTTGAAGAAATAAAGATTTAAACTATGGTCTTATATAGCGTTGCAGTGGTTTGAGTAAAATTCCTTGCAGATTTTTGATTCCTTTGATCTATGAAATAGATCAAAGTAGTACCCTAGACTGGACTAGACTATATCTTCGACTTTAGATTATATTATTGACTAAACTACAGACTAGACTATAGACTAGACTTTAGAATAGTCTACAGGCTAGACTATATACTAGACTATAGACTAGACTAGACTATAGACAAGACTATACTAGACTATAGACTAGACTATAGACTAGACTATAGACTATACTATAGACTAAACTATAGACTAGACTATAGACTAGACTATAGACTAGACTATAGACTATAGACTAGACTATAGA